>NC_058132.1:505323528-505344126 GCF_016433145.1 Gracilinanus agilis
GGGGGGGGGGGGGGGGGGGGGGGGGGGGGGGGGGGGGGGGGGGGGGGGGGCGGTTGCTCAGCTCGAGATTGAGTGAGTGAGAGCCCTTTTTAGCTTGGAAATGTCTCGATTCCACGTACCTTCCACGCTGTGCCCTGTTATGGGGTTCCTCCGTTCGTCTGGACTTGTTTTTATGTCCCCTTGAGGAGTTTTGTATGTTTCGGTCAGGAGAGGTTAAGAGCTGCTTCTTACTCTGCCGCCATCTTAACCCGGAAGTCCAGGGATTCTCATTTTTAACTGATCAAAAATTGCAAGACTTGTGGCCAAATGACATTGGAATCAAACTAATTTAAATGAATTGCTGTTTAAAAGATAAATCTTTGGGGACATCTGGGTAGGGCAGTGGATTGAGAGCCAGGCCTAGAGATGGGAGGTCCTAGGCTCAAATCTGGCCTCAGACACTTCCCAGCTGTGTGACTCTGGGCACGTCACTTAACCCCCATTGCCTAGCCCTTACACTCTTCTGCCTTGGAACCAATACACAATATTAACTCCAAGATAGAAGGTAAGGGTTTTAAAAAAAAAAAAAAGATAAATCTTTATTTTAGGGATAGGCTGATAGGATAGGCATAGGAGATTTTTAAAGACATTTTACTGTTTTCCAAAGGCAATACAATCTGGTCTTCTCCCTTTGCTGAATTCCAGGCCCAACTCAAGGTCCACGTGCAGGCCTGTTTTGTCAATTTTGAGTAGTTGTAGCTCTTGTCTAGGAAGCTGCGAAGATTAAAATTAATATGCAAAATACTAAATATTATATTTATGAATATTTTCAGAGACCTAACTAAAAGGTTACTAACCAGCCTGTTCCCAGGAACAAAAGAGGAAGAGGGAGGAATTACAGCCAAATATAAAACAATAACGTGACCACGGAGAGGTGCAGGAGAGATTAAAGGGAATTTTGGGAAAACTAAGGGATTTTTTGGGGATGAAGTCCAAGGTTCAAAATCTCCATTTATACATACCCCTCTGTGATCCTTTGGGAGACCAGTCTCCCCAGTGGATCATAAAAACATAATCAACATATAAATTGTAATAATTTGTGAATAAAAGGGAAAAAAATCAATGATTGCTACATTAACAAAAAGCCAATTTGGGGGTAGTCCCCTTTGGCAGAAGAGTATACATTCAAAACAAATGTTTTCAACCCCCCCCCATAGTTCAGTTTCACATCCTAAAGTTCACTGTGGATCTTCTCATGCAGTGTTTGGTCTCTGCAGGCATCTTCATAGTGTTTTCTCCAAACAGGTTCATTGTCTGGATTCTGGGAGGTAGCAAATTTCTTATCCTAAAATTTCCTAAATTCAAATCAAAGTTCACAATAATAACAAAGCTCCCCCTGAGGAAAATGATAACAAACAGGGATCACTCAGGAAAATGTGGCTGAGTTATAAGGTATATGAATTAATTGCAAAAGAAACCAAAAAATATAAAAAAATCTAAATAAAGAAAAAATAATACTGTAACAGGTCCTTGAATCAGGGCCCAATTAAAGTGATTTAAGTAATTATGCATTTACCCAATCAGTAGCCAGGACTACAGAAAGTTTGCCACACTTATAGAAGACAGAACAAAGGGACTAGATTATAGGAGCTAGAATAGTAGCTAGGATGAGGTGTTTGGATAGAATGTGTTTCAGAGGAAGTCCTGCATCTTAACATATGTTAAGTGCTGCAACCTCAAACCCCAAACAAGTTCAAGTCCTCTTGTCTTGGCTCAAAATTACATCAGTCCCACTGGGATTGGTTGGTCTCTTTGACCTTGTTCTCCATTTGCACTATGCAGGTTGGCTTTGTGCTTCTTTAGCACTGTGCAGTGGCTCTTTTTATATTTTCTTCTTCTTGAATCAGGCATAATCATTAAGCAAAGTCCCATAATATTTAAACAATCAATGGCATTCTACAGTTTAAAGCTTTTTTGGGTGTGCATTGATATTAGAACAAATGTATTTTACACTTATATTACTGTAAAATAAAAAAAGATTAATATTGTTTATATGTACTTCAAAGTACTCAAATACTATATTGCAAATACAAACAAAAATGTTTTAAAAATCAAAAATATATAACTTAGAATCATTGACACACTGTGTCAGCCAAGGGGAGGTAGAATACAAAAATTCCTCATCCAAAAATGAGATCCACTTCCTTTTTAAACTTGGCCATGATCCACTGTGTGAGTACAAATGATTTTTGCAAAATAACAGATATATAAAAACAAAACAGTAGTAGAGTAGATAATCCACATTCAAATAAAGTACCAAATTCCCAAAATTCACAATAGCCCAGTTATTGACAATAGCAAACAAACCCATTGTTATATAGGATTTACATAAGTTTATATATAACCACTTGCTGTGTGATATTTAAAAAAAAATCTCCGAACTGATGGATATATGTCACAAGTTATACAGATGTAACAATTCTTTCAACCTTGGCAAAAACACAAACCTCTATTGCTCAGGAAAAACTTTTTGGGGTCTAGAACATCACAAAGAAATCTAGATCCTTTGGAAGTAAGTTAAACTAAAGAGTTAAAATATCATGCATGCAGGAGCTCTTTTTGGCTTCGTGTTTTATATATAAAATTTTTGGTAGGAACTTCTATTTGATTATCTACCTTTTAATAGAACATTCTTTATAATATGAAAACCAATCATCCATTCAGAAGGTACTAGGTATATAAAGTCATTTCTAAAAACCCCTTATAAAATTTCAATTTAAGTTCTTAAGTCATTATATTCTCCAAGGTTGTATAAGCAACATGTGACCTCAATATTTAAGATGACAAATCCAGGATACATAAGACTTATGGGCTTTTTACAACTTAAAAATTTTTTGTGTTAGATATTCATGGGCTTTTTCATAATGGCATGGTCAGTAAAATCATAGGGAAACTGTACAGATAAAGAACAGAATAAATATTAATTAGATTAATACAGATAAACTTAAAAAAATTTAACCTTAAAGAAATCAGCAAATACAATAATGTAAGCAAATGACCAGTTACAAGCAGTATAGTCAAAAACCTTTGTTACCAATCCCAATAGGCATACTATTTTGAGGGGAAAAGTTGAAAATAATTAGCAAGCAATAAACTTTCAGATCTCTTTTTAAGGTTATTTCCCCTCCCCCAGTATTTTCATCCATTCAGATGTTGGTCAGAGCTCTGAACTTTGTCATAGTGAGGGCAAATTCTGCATAGAACACAGTGTGCATAACCCTCATAGTGGATATCAGTAAACAAAAAAACCAAAGAGGTATGAGGAGATGCATTTCTCCCCTGAATCAAGCTCTCTACTGCAAGGTATTCAATCAGCACAAAAGTCCTCTGGAAAAGAATTAAGCAGATCCAAACTGCAGTTTGTAATTTTACCTACTCAAACAGCTGTTTCTGAGTTTCAAGTATGCTTTGAAACAGCATTATTCCTGTAGAGGCTGGATGGGGTTTTGTTTATAGAGTAAACAAAAAGCAAGCAGAATTTCTCGTGGGAGAACAATAGGGTATTATTTGCATAGGAGAGTTGGCCTAAAGGTAGAGAAAAAATCCCTCAAACTTCTACTTACAATCTACTGATTTAGTCTCCCTGCTCTCAAAAGAAAAGGCAAAGAAGTCCCCTTCTTGTGGGGAAAAAAAAAATTCTTGAGTTGTAAGTCTCTCAGCCAGAAGTCCAGGATCCATTTAAGACTTCGGCTTAAAAAATGGCTAGCACCGGCTGGAAAAGCCACGTGGGGTAGGGGGAGGGATTTGGGTCTCAATAAGGCAGTTCAGATTGGCAGGCTATGGGTTGGGCGGGGAGCAGTGAGGAATACTGGCTGGAGCAGATGAGTGTGGAAAGGCAGCAGCAGTGGAAGCTGGCTGGTGGGCGGAGGCTTCAGTGGTCTAGATGGGATGAAAGCAGGCAGGCTGAGTGGCAGGTGGAGAAAGAAAAAAACAACAAGAAAGGGAAATCCCAGCTCAGCTTTTGGCCAAACTTACTAACTATACTGAAAATCTGTTTAAAAAAATATTTGAGGATTTTATCCTGTCGTGGTTAGCCAAAATTGTGGAGATTAAAATTAATATGCAAGATACTAAATATTATATTTATGAATATTTTATTAATAACAAACTAACAGACCTAACTAAAAGGTTATTGACTGGCCCACTCCCAGGAACAAAAGAGGAAGAGGGAGGAGTTAACAGCCAAATTTAAAACAATAAAGTGACCTTGCAAACGTGTAGGCGCAGGAGAGATTAAAGGAAATTTTGGGAAAACTAAGGGATTTATGGGGGATGAAGCTCAAGGTTCAAAATCACCATTTATACAAAGCTCAGTATTATTGCAGGACTAAATCCAGCTAGCACAATGTTGTCTGCAAACAAGATCATTTGGTAGAATTCATCATCTGTGAAATACATCCTTGTTTTAGATTGTGTTGAATCTCCAACATGGAAGTGGTAAACACTGTTGGTGGAGTTCTGAATTACTCCAGCCATTATACCCATAGGGCTGTAGAGCTGTGCATATCCTCTTGACCCAACGATATGATTATTGTGTCTTTCCCAAAGTGACTAAAGAAAAAGTACCCACATGTACAAAAAATATTTGTCTCAGTTCTTTTTGTGGTCACAAAGAATTGGAAATTGAGGGGATGCCCATCATTTGGGGGAATGAACAGGTTGTGATAGATGAGTATTACCTTTTTAAAACTCTTACCTTAGAATGGATACTAAATATCCATTCCAAGGCAAATGAGCAAGGACTAGGCAGTTGAGGTTAAGTGACTTGCCTAAGATCACACATTAGATTGTATGTGGCCAGATTTGAATCTAGGACTTCCCAACTCTAGGCCTGGCTCTCCATCCACTGAGCCACCTAGTTGCCTATCTCATTTTTTGGAATTACATGTAAAAACAAATTTTAACATTTGTCTCTTAAGGTTTTGATTTCCAGATTCTCTTCCTCTCTCTCACACCTTCTCCCCCACTGAGAAGGCAAGCAGTTTGATGTAGATTTTACATGTGCAGTTATGTAAAAGTATTTCCATTTTAAGCATGTAGTGTATAATGTTGGATTACTATAGAGAGGAATAGTTTTAGAAAAACATGGAAAGAGATGCAATGTGAGAAGAGCAGAATTAGGAGGAACATTGTTCAGAGTAACAGCAATATTGTAATGATGACCAACTGGGAGAGACTTAGCTACTCTCATCAAGACAATGACCCCAAACAGTTCCAAAGCACTATTGATGAAAAATGCTATCCAGAGGGCATCTGGGTGACTGGATTGAGGGCCAGATGTAGAGATGGGAGGTACTGGGTCACTTAACCCCCATTGCCTAGCCCTTACTGCTCTTCTGCCTTGGAACTAATACACAGTATTAATTTTAAGATAGAATGTAAGGGTTTTAAAAAAATGCTATCCATCTCCAAAGAGAGGATTGATGAAATCTGCCTGTAGATTGAAGAATAATTTTTTTACTTTATTTTTCTTTCAACATGGTTAATATGAAGATATGTTTTGCATGATTTCACATGTATAATTGCTATCATTTTGCTTACCTTCTTAATGAGTCTAGAGAGAGAATGGAAGGAATAGAGGTTTGGAAACTAAAAAAAAATTAAAATAAATATAAAAAAAGAATGATGAAAACATTTGGTATGTATAGCTCCCTCTTTTATGCCTCTTGTGATAGTAATGAGAAGATAAAGTTATCTCTGTTATGTCTTTTAGGAGCTTTTTATCATTTTGATTTTTGCATGAGATGCACCTTGTTGGAAGAGAACTTTTAAGGCATATTTTGCTTTGTCAAATTCAGATACTTTTTTATAGTAAGCAAATAAGTAAATTCAGTGGAATCTCAAACTGTCAAACCTGTATGACGGTAGGAGTATGGTCTATTTTGTAATATTGCTTGCAAAAGTTTGCTGTGTATGTGTAGATTGTTCTCATAATCTGATAGTTGATGTTCATGTATGCTTTTGTATTAATGCTATTATTTTTGATTGATGAACTGATATTTTTCCATGTCTTTTGATATATTACCCTTATTCATCTAAATATTTTGTTGAATATATAACATTTTAATATTTAATTAGTGTGTGTATTCTCTTCACTAACACAGTTGAAGTGCTTTGTATGTAGACTTCATGAATTAGTAGCACCAAAAAACCCAACTCATTACTAAATATTCAACCTCTTGGTGTTAAACTTTTTGCATTTATATAGGTAAGTCCTCAGAGAGTAGACATAAGTCTGGTCATACTCTATCTTGCCACCACTCACAAATATAACAACTCTATGCTCAAGAATTCTGAAATCTGATAAAAAAAATCAAAACTATCATTAAGCACATGAGAAAGTGTTCTAAATCTCTTATAATTAGAGAAATGCAAATCAAAACAATTCTGAGGTCCCACCTTACACCTAGTAGATTAGCTAACGTGAAAGCAAAGAAAAGTAATAAATGTTGGAGGGGATGTGGCAAAATTGGGACATTAATGCATTGCTGGTAGAATTGTGAATTGATCCAACCATTCTGGATGGCAATTTGGAACTATGACTGAAGGGCTTTAAAAGACTTTCTGCTCTTTGGTCCAGCCATACCACTGCTGGATTTATACCCCAAAGAGACCATAGGGGAAAAGACTTGTACAAAAATATTTATACCCTTGCTCTTTGTGTTGGCAAAAAACTGGAAAATGAGGGAATGCCCTTCAATTGGGGAGTGGCTGAACAAACTGTGGTATCTGTTGGTTGATGGAATACTATTGTGCTAAAAGGAATAATGAACTGGAGGAATTCCATGTGAACTGGAACAACCTCCAGGAATTGATTCAGAGTGAAAGGAGCAGAACCAAGGGAACATTATACACAGAAACTGATACACTGTGGTACAATTGAATGTAATGGACTTCTCTAGTACCAGCAATGCAGTGTTTCAGGATAATTCTGAGAGACTTATGAGAAAGAATGCTATTCACAGTTAGAGGAAATACTGTGGTAGTAGAAACACAGAAGAAAAACAACTGCTTGAACACATGGGTTGATGGGGATATGATTTGGAATATAGACTCTAAACGACCACCCCAGAGCAACTATCAATAATATGGAATTAGGTCTTGATCATTGTAATGTGTAAAACCCAGCGGAATTGCGTGTTGGCTACGGGGAGGGGGAGTTTGGTGGGGAGGGAAAAAACATGAATCATTACAGAGAGCCAGCCTTTATATGGTAGGTAGGATTCTGAGTGGCGTTTGGTGGCATCGGATTGTTAAGACAGGAAAAAGAAAATGAGAACAACCAGACTAGTGGTTAGCCCATGTTGCTCTAATGCTATGGGATTTGGACTTTATTTTATACTGGCTTCAAACAAAGAACACAAAGAAAGGGTCACAGCTGTGAAGGGGTTACAAATCATACACAATCCATTAAAGTCTAAAAGTAGAGAGATGGGTACAAGGACAAGGGCCAAATTCCAACCACCAATTAGTAGGGGTTAATTCTGGGAGCAGAAATATATTTCATAGAGATGTTTACTAATTGTTTTCTGCCTTGATTTACAGATCTGCACCTGGTCAGATAGTCTGGCTTGAGTCTTATCTCTATCTTTGTCTGTGTCCAGCCTTGACTATATTTTTTAGAGTTCAGGCTTCTTAATTATCAAGGAGAGAAATTTTTAACTCAGTAGTTGCTGGTCTGCTAAGGACTCAAAGCTTTTCAATAAGTCTATAATGTTTTTCCAATAAGAAAAGGTATGGTTCATAAGAGGTGTCAAAAGAGGGGTCTTAGATTTTTATCTATTCTCTTATTGGCTTCCCACAAATCATGTAACCATAGAAAAAATATTTTAAAAAATTAAATTAAAAATTATTTTTTTAAGTCTGTCATAGACCAAAATCTTTTATCTTTTTATTTCTCCAGAAGAGCCACACTCACCTCTTCTTCCTATCTTGACTCCTTGGTGAACCAATTCAGCTCTACAGAGAGCTTCTCTCTTGAATCCTGACCCCCTTATATCACCCATTGCTACACCCAGTCAAGCCTCAGCCTTGGACACACACACACACACTGCTGAATGAAAGAGGAGAAAATCATACAACCATTCTGACCAGTTTCACTACAAATTTATGTTATCCAACCTCAATTGGACCCTCACTGCTGCTAGGCAATACTATTGTAATCCCCATATCAACTCACTGTCCCACTCTCCAACAGGGGCTCTTCTATACCTTTTCATCCCTCCTTAAGCCTCCTGTGGTCCCCTTTCTCCCCAGCTGAGAAAAAATTGAATCCATTTGCTGTGAACTCTGCTTCTGTTTTCTTCCATCTCTCTCATCACTCAGGTGCCTTCTTCCACTCTCTGCTTCATCTGTCTCACATGACTTTACTCCTTACCAAAGCTACCACCTTTGTATTGTTCAAGTGGTCCCATTTAATCCTATCTCCAATAGATTACCCCCTCCCCACTCTTTCACTTATTTTAAATCTCTCTCTGTCTGCTGATTTATTCCTATTGTCTACATACATGCTTATGTCTCCCCTGTGCTGAAAAAAATCTTCACAGAATTCTTCTGCCTCCACTATTGTTCTGTATTTCCTCTACCTCTTATAGCTAAACTCCTCAAAAAGACTGTCTATAATAAATAGGTGCTTCCACTTTCTCCCCTCTCACTTTCTTCTTAACCCTTTACAAGTCTGGCTTCCAATCTTGTCATTCCACCAAAACTGCTCTCTCCAAAGTTAGTAATCATCTCTTACTTGCCAAATCCAACCCTTTTCTTAGTCCTCCTTCTCCTTGACCTATCTGCAGTCTTTGACACTGTTCATCACTCTCTTCCTTGAGCTTCTCTTTTCTCTTGACTTTTTGGAACACACTCTCTCTTGGTTCTCCTACCTTCTGGTTGCTCCTCTCTGCTTTGCTAGATTCTTCTCCAGATCATGCTCTCTTAACTGTAGGGGCCCCTCAGGGTTCTAGCCTAGACTCTCTCTTCCCCCTTTATATTATACTTGATGATCTCATCAGTTCCCATGGATTTAATTACTATCTCTCTATGTTGGTGATTTGCAAATCTACTCTCCTGCCCCAAACTCTTGTTGACCTCCAGGCTTACATTTCTAACTGCCTTTTAGACATCTTGAACTGGATGCCCAGGAGACATTTTAAACTTGATAGGTTCAAAATAGAAATCATTATCTTTCCTTAAAACCCTCCCCCAACCTTTCCTTCCTAATACTCTAAAGGGCAGTGCCAACCTTGCAGTTCCTCAGGCTTACAACCTAGAAGTCATCCTGGACTGCTCACTTTTTTTCACCCATATCCAAGCTGTTGCCAAGGCCTGACAATTTTACCTTTGTAACATCTCTTAAATATGTCCCCTTTTCTCTTCTGATACTGCCAGCATTTCTAGTGCAGGCACTCATTCCTTCATGCCTTGATTACTGCAATAATCTCCTTCAAGTCTCTTCCCCCTTCAAGTCTATCCTTCATTCAGCCACAAAATTTTCCTAAAATGGAATCTGATACAATAGACTCCAATTCCTTTTGTCTCCAGGAGCAAATACTAAATGTTTTCTTTGGCATTCAAAGCCCTTCATAACCTAGCCCCCTCCTACTTTTCTAGACTTTTTAGATGTTACTACCCCAAATCTTCAATCCAGTGATACTTCCCTCTTGGCTGTTCCACAAACAAGACACTCCATCTCAGCTCCAGGCATTCTCCCTACCTATCCCCCATGCCCAGAATGTGCTCTCTCTTTGCGGTACTTACTCACCTTCCTTTAAGTACCAGCCTAAATCTTACCTTCTCCATGAAGCCTTCCCCAACTCCTCTTAATTCCAGTGTTTTCTCTCTGTTAATGTTTTCCTATTTATCCTGTATATAGCTTGCTTTGAATATGTCTGTTTTTATGTTGCCTCCCTCATTAATTTGTGAGCTTGAAATCACTACTGATTAGAGAACTACAAACCAAAACAATCCTGAAATATCTCACACCTGTCAGATTGGCTAAAATAATAAAAGGGCAAAATGACAAATGTTGGAAAGATTATAAGAAAAAGAAGACAGTAATACACTGGTGGTGGAATGGTGAACTGATCCTCCAACCATTTTGGACAACAATTTGGATTTATGTCCAGAGAGTTATAAAACTTTGTATACTCTTTGACTCAGCAATACTACTATTGGATCTGTTTCCCAAGGAGATCAAGGGGAAAGGAAAAGAACCCATATGTTCCTAAATATTTATAGCAGCTTTCTTTGGGTGTCAAAGAACTGAAAATTGAGATGTCCGTCATTTGCGAGAATGACTAAACAAGTTTGTGGTATATGATTGTGATGTGTAATAATTAAAATGGGTTTGATTTAAAAAATTCCCTTTCATAAATGGAATATTACTACTTCATAATGAACTGGTTAGTTTTTTTTAAAACTAGAAAAACCTACATGAATTAACGAATATTGAAACAAGTAGAATCAAAAGAACATTATATATAGCTACAGAATTAATATTTAAAGAATAACATGTGAATGTCCACCTTTAGGTAAAGAACTGATAAATAGAAACATGAAAGATATAATTTATATATATATATATGCATATATATAAATTTTCATCATGTGACCTTTTATCATGGGGGGGACAAGATACTTTAGAATAAAAAAATAAAGAAAAAAAGTGCTGCTATGGAAAAGAAGATAACTAGATAACTAGTTGGAAGTGAAAGATCCTTTCACTTACAAAATATTTAAAAGATTTTTTTCTTGGAATGTTTAAAGTAAATTTTTTGCGCAATTGCTGAATGGTATTACTTCCAACTGTATTTGTGATATTTTGGGTTGTATTGTCATTGAAGTGGACAGCTTTTGGATGATATCTCTTTCTTAAGAAGTTACTTTATAATACATGTTTGTAACTGCATATATTATGCTTTAAATTACCTAAGCAGTTCTTTATGCCATACACAGACATGCCCCATAGATACCTGCTCTGAATGAGTATCCTGTGCAATCACTATCTGAAAATTTACTTGGCTTATTTTAAGGACTTTTAAAATTAGTCAAATTGTTTTTAGTATTTTAAATGTTTTGCAGCTGTGATTCAGTTACCTTTTATTGTTGTTTGTCACCTTTCTTAGTTTGGAGGCTGAGAACTGTGTTGTTTTCAGCCTATTCACCAACTTATGCTAACTCCAAGAATTGCTTAACTGATCTTTGTGCCTGGACCTTCACTTAAAAGAGATTTAGTCTTAGAAGGTAGACCTTCAGACCAGACTTTGAAGTTGTTGAAAGTTTATTGAAGGTACTTTAACTAAACTTTGAAAAGTAGGAATTAGGCAGCAGAACAGGGGAGACACAGAGAGACAACATGAACAAAGCTGGTGAGAGAGGAATTAGCACGTTAAATGCAGAAGACATTGTGGATACTGACTTGACTAGATCAGAAAGTCCACACCGAGTAATAGTGGAAAATAAAATGGGTTTAGGATACTGCCAAATTTAGAGGTCTTTGGAGGTAAGGCAGATTTGTTATATGATGTAGTAGAGAGTAAGGAGCCACAGTTGACTCTTGGGCAAGGGGAAGGAAAAATATTGCAGATTTCTTTATAAAATAAAATCATTTTTTGGAAAAAATTACAGTTTTGGGTAATATACTTGAGATTTAGGGAAAAGTTTAAGATGACACCAAAATATTTCAGTCTAAGATATTGAGATATGATAGTGGTTGGTTTAGCTGAGAAAAATGATGACTCATATTATAGCAGTATCATAGTTATGCTTGGGTTTCTATTTATTATTAATGTTCTATGTAAGTATATTTTCTAAATCTAAATTCACTATAGTTACTATGGTAAGGTTTATGATTTTTGCTATTAGATTTCTTTTGATGTAAAAGAAATTTGAATTTTTAATTGTTTAGTTAATTATTAAAATTTCTCTCTATATTCTACTTTCAGTGCAGATTTTTTTAATTCTTAAAAGTTTATTCCCTTTTCTATAAATCAGCTTCCTTCTCCAGAAGAGAAATGTCAACAAGTGCTGGAACCTCCATATGATGAAATGTTTGCTGCTCATTTAAGGTAATTACAGTAAATTGGAAATGGGTAGAATGGAGGCATTTAAATATTCTTAAATTGACTAGGTAATTTTATCTTGAATTTTTTTTTATTGAAACTTTTAGACACAGTAGAAAACTATCTTCATGTTTTTACTATGACAGCCTATAAAAACTCATATGGTTAATATTTATGCTTTGAAAATTTTTTTCCATTTCAAGAAACTTACTATTTCTGTATGAATTGCTAGTATAAAACAAAATATACCATTTAATCTTTCTAAAGGCACTGTATTTAGTGTTTTCATTTGAGTATGAGGAAGATGTGTATATAATTCTATTCTTAGTTTCACTGTTAACTTGTGTAGACATTTTTTAAAAATTACTGTTGAGGAAACAGGCATGGAAAGAAAGTAAGTATAATTTTGAATATAACTTCTTATAACTATTGTTGTTAATTTCTTAATTATCCATTCTAAAGCTAGGTTATGTTTAATTGGACAGCTTAATAGTATCTGAATAAGAGACAGTGGAAGGGCCTAATAAGCTATTGGGAGAGTCATCCTGGAAGTGAAATAGCCAGCATTTCCTACTGGTTTTCAACACACTGCCTGGGTTTTGGTGAAGTTCCATACTTTCAGATGGCATGATGAAACTTAATACGGCTTACTTGTCCCAGGCATGAGTCTATTTAAAGCTTCTTAGCCCTTTTAGCATTGATGAGGGCCAGTCATCATACCAGAGGAGCCACCAAGAACTGACTACCCTTTTCTGGGCCTTCACAAGATAGTTCCAAAGCTGTGTGAGGGACAGGACCATATACCAACACTTTCTGAACTTACCTCTGAGATAATTATTCCTCTTATTGCCAACCCTTCTTTAATTGCCAGTTTAGAGGAAATTATTGCATGTAATTGGTCAAATTAAATAAGTAAATGATAATTAATCAGTTTAGAGCATTTAATCTATCATTCAGTAGTCAGTACAAAGGTAGATTTTTTTGGTATATGCTTAAACAATTTTTTCCAAGAATAAGTTTTCTAAGACTTTTTTTAAAATAGGTGTACCTATGCAGTAGGAAACCATGATTTCATTGAAGCATACAAATGTCAGACTGTGATAGTTCAATATCCTTTTTTTTTTCTAATATCTTTTTTCCATAAGTTATTTATGTAGTAACTAGAGTACTTAATTATAGGTTCAAGACTGTAGAACTTGGGGGGAAGCTTTCTATACCTTTAATTAGTGAAGAATTGTAAAATATTAGGAAGTAAAATTTATTTCAGCCTTTGGATTTAATATTTATTAAACAACATAGTCTAAGGATATAAACATGAAAATGACATTATTCTTCCTCTTAGGTAGCTTATAGTTCCTTCATTAATTCATTCAGCAGCCATTATATGCCTACTGTGTATAAGGTACTATATGACCTATTAGGAAAAATTAGATGTATTTCACTTCAAGATATAAGTCCACCAGAAAAGTTCAAAGTGCTATTTGGCTTAAGTATTTTAATTCATATAAAAATGATATCATAGGGATAATATTAAGCATGAAGGAACATTGAGCCATTTTGTGATGAAGAATTTTGTAAGTGGTAATTTGGTATAGTTATTTGTATGATTTAATGCTTTTTTATGCCTTAATTATATCAGTTGGTTAAACTTTGAGTCATAGAACCATTTATTTAAAACACGTATTAATTTTTCATGTCTACAAATGATCTTAAGGCAAATTTGGTTTTTCAAACATTGCTAATAAACAGATACTGTTGATTGTTCTAATTTTTACTTCCTGTCCTGAAGAGATAGTCTGTTCAATCTTTACCCATCTGACATAGTCACAAGAAATCAGAACTTTATTATCTCTAAATTTTAGGTCTTCTAGTTCTAAAATTCTTTGATCCGTTAAATAAGCTTTTGTATCACAGGCTTTCTGAAATATTATCGTTATAAATACAAAGATATTATTGTCTAGGCTGAGGAAAACCAAATATAAGTTTTGAAATTATACTGCGTGCTGCTTCTCAGTGTTGTTATAACACGTTGTTTGCAATGTCATAGCAGCATATTCTTGAACATTTTAGCAGTAATTAGGAAGAAAAACTATTAGATGATTTATACCTGTTGAAATTCAGCAATTTGGAATATTGGTTTATGAAAATTCTGAGGATATTAATCATATAATTGGAAAATGACAGATGAGTATGATTTTTTTCTTGTACTATTACTATACAGTCTTAAGTTATTTGTTAATAAGGTATATTTTGAGTTTTAGTCTATATCATATCTTCCTTAATATGACACATCTTTCCTGCGAGCATTCCAAGCCCACAAAGAAGAAAATTGGTAAGTACTCTACTAAAAACAGTTTAAAACTTTTCAGTGGTGAGTGTTTTTTGGATCTTATACTTCTATTAGCTTTAAATGTCTATTTTCTTGATTCCAAGTAAGATTTGAGAAAATCTATTTTTCCATGTAATTTCATTGGCATGTCATCAAGACAGTGCCATGTAAAATTTGGGCTTATACAATAGCAAGTAGCCTCTTTTATCTGTTCTTCCTCTCACCCAGGTTATTGAATTTTTTTTCTCCCTTTAAGTCCTTGAACTGTTTTGAATCTTGACAACACTTAGATTTTTTTATGATCTCTTTATTTTATCTATCATCATTTAAATGCCCCTTCCCATTTTTTATAATGAAAAATGAGAAACAAAGAAAAAAAACTCAGTTCATCACAATTAACCAACACATTAACTCCTGACAATGTAGTTTTATTCAACACTTATATTTCCTCACCTCTGCAAAGAAGAGAGTGCATTTACTCATTTCTTTTTTTTTGACAAGTTTATTTTTAATTTTGACTTTAGATTTTATATAATTGAAACAAGTTGTGAAGATTTGCTTTTAGGGGTGGAGTATATGACAAATCATTCATTCAACAAATGTTTAATAAAACTCTGCCCTGGGCAAAGCATTGTTCTGGGCACTGAGAAGCTGCAAAGGTTAGGTAACCTAGGATCCCTGCCTCATAAAGCCAGTAGGAGGATAAAACACAAACACCAAAACTATAATACAAAATATTAAACATTTACCATAAGCAAATGTAATATATCAAATGAAGGAAATAAAGCCCTTTACAAACTTTAAAGCTCTATATACATTATTAATTATTATGATGATGGAAGGGAGAAGATTGTTACTGACACATTCATACCTGACATGGTATTTGAGTTGACCTTAAAGGATAGGTGGGAATTGAGCAAATGAAGAAAGGAATGGGAGGATATTTTAGGCATAAGGAATTTGGTAAGCAAAAAACCTAGGGCAGGGTTTTTAACCTAGAGTCTGTGAACTTTTATTAACATTTTTTCTTAATTATATGTAAAAACAATTTTTAACAATAGTTTTATATAATTCTGAGTTCTAATTCCTCTCTTTTTCTCCTTCCCCCTCCCACTTCCTGATGAAACATCAGGCAGTTTGATATAGATTATACATGTTGTAATATAGGATTATTAACTTTGCCCTATTGGCTTGGGCAACCTGTTAGTTGCCCTGGTTGGAATGTTGACGGTGGCGTGAGGCATAGGGGCAAGCACCAAGTGCCAGTTGAGCCAAGGGTATATAAAGCCCTGGAGACCCAGGACTGAGTTCTGTTCTTCCCTGACTTCTCCCCTGATCACTCACTTATCCCTTGCCCCTCCTCCCCCCCCTGGGGCCCTGGTGGTGGAAGTAAGAATGTGGGTAGCTTAGGCCTAGAATAGGGTTTAAACCAATCCTGTAGAACAACTTATCAATACTATTAGCACTATTGGTAAACCTTTAGTCAAAGATCAAACTTTATTATTATCCAGAGACCACATCACTCTGACCCAGAGCTGCCTGCCCTGGACCATCCAGACAAGACCTATTAGCAACCCGAGTCAGATAAACCTTTCACCCTTAGATTTCAGTACTTCCTAACCCTCTTTCCACTGCCTTGTTCCCTTTACTCTGTTATCAGTAAACTCCTTAGCCTTAACCTTGAGAACTCTGTGGCTATTTGCCTACCATCTAAGGCCAAGCAGGGACAGGCAACAGGAATGGTTCTGAGCAGTTTCAGCTGGAACAAACTTCATTGCTGAAGGGCAAGAAGTTCAACATCTACTTCCTGTTAACCTACCATTCACCAATAGGAAGCTGTTTCCTCAGCAGGGAAGGGGCTGATAACCTGATATCTTAAAAGAGCCTGGTGTCTAGCAGTGAGAGTTTCACTTGATGCTCAGTTACCTGGGTTGGATCCTTGATATATTTATAACAGGTTTCAAGCTCAGCCTGGGTACAGCTCATTCCATCCTTTGCAACTAGCACCTTCCTCCTTTGTAGCCTTATTGCTAGCTTAAGGGCCCATGACCCATTCATTACACATCAGGCAGTTTGATATAGATTATACATGTGCATTCAGGCAAAACATACTTCCATATTAGCCATGTTATCAAAGAAAACACAAAATTGTGAACTTTTAAGAAATATTTTGGAAAATGCTCTAAATTACTCTTAATTAGAGAAATGCAAATTACAAAATTGCAACAAGCTTAAGATACCGCCTTACAACTACTAGATTGGTTAACATGACAGAAAAGGAAAATAACAAATGCTGGAGTGTATAGGGGAAAATTGAGCAGTGGCTGGTGGAGTTGTGAACTCATCCCACCATTCTGGAAAGAGATTTGGAACTATCCCCAAAGGGCTTTAAAGCTCTGCATTTCCTTTGATTCAGCAATAACACTACTAGGTTTGTTTTCCAAAGAGATTTTAAAAAGAGGGAAAGGACCTATCTGTGCAAAAATATATATAGTAGCTCTTTTTGTGGTGGCAAAGAATTGAAAATTGAGGGAATATCTAGTTGGGGAGTGGCTGAGCAAGTTGTAGTATTTGATTGTAATGGAATACTACTGTCATATAAGAAATTATTGGAAGGATGATTTAAGAAAGATGTGAAAATACCTACATGAATTGATGCAAAGTGAAATGAATAGAACCAGGAGAACATTATATTCAATAACAGCAATATTATATGATGGATGTTTAGCAGTACCAAGACTCAAGAAAATCCTCAAGGAGTTATGATGAAAAATGCCATCTACCTCTAGAGAAAGAACTGATGGAGTCTGAATGCAAACTGAGACATATTATATTTCACTTTTTTCCTTTTGCTTGTTCAATTTCTCTTTTACAAAAGGACTAATATGGAAAGATGTTTTACATTATTACACATATAGATTCCTTGCTGTCTCAGGGAATGGAAAGGGAAGGGAGGGAGAGAATTTGCCTCAAACTTAAAGATGAAGGTAAAAAATTGTTTTTTTTTCCATATAATTAAATTAAAAAGACAATATTAGTAAATATTTTTAAAAATTGTTAACTATAGTTCAATATAATTGGTTTCTTTTGAAATTCTGTATATTTTGTTTTATGTATTTAAAAACATTATTCTGAGAAAGGGTCCATAGGCTTCGTTATCTTGGTAATAGGATTCATTCACAACATTATACAGGTCAAGAACTCCTGGCTTAAAGGATACAAGGAATGGTGGGAAATAGAATTCACTTTGGCTAGAGCATAAAGTAAATGAAAGAGAATAACATTAGAAAAGTAGGGTGGCATCAGACTTTGAAGAACATTGATTGCCAGTAGTTTAAACTTTTCTCAATGGATTACTGTAGAAGACTTTTGAGCAGATGAATACATGACTAAATCATATCTTCATAAGGAACATTAGATTGATAGTTTGATGGAGTACAGGTAGACCTATTAGGAAGTCTTTGAGAAAATTACTTAACAGAAAATTACTTTATATCCCTAAAGATTTTTATTGTTATTTTTCTAGGGCTTTACCAATTATGTATGCTGTAGCACTTGACCTTCGAATTTTTGCTAATAATGTAAGTAGCAGTAAACATAGAACGTCATGATTACTTAGTTTACTTATCCATAAATGATTCCTCAGTACTAAAAATCTGTTATTAGCTTCTTCATAATTTTATTCTTTTTTCTCTCAGATTATCAAGAATTGGATTGTCTTGACTGATTCCACACCTTATGAAAGCCAGGCTTATGTAAATGAGTGCTGAGATTCTAGGAGCCTATTTCTATGTAGATGGGTTGAATGGTTGTGTATGTAGCTAGCTTCCACTGTAGGATTCTTGGCACGTAGTTCCCAAAGGGCCTTTCCATGTTAGAGCAATTACTCTACCAATAATTCTTCAGGAGCTACTTTTAATATAGGAGAGAGGCCCTCCATTAAAGCAATTGTATAGTGGAAGAGTGTAGATTCAATTGGCAACTAAAGCATTCTCTAGTATGAGTATAATCAGGCATTGGCTGATGCTAGACTATGCAAATATATCTTCTCTGGTTACTGGGCATATGGCAGGATAGTCAGAGGATATGAAAGAAAAGAAGCAAGAACTTTTCCATCTGAATTAATGACCTTTAATCATATATAAAGCTATTATTCCATTATAGTGATTCAGTCATTCTGTTTCTTTACTGAGGACTAAACTGTAAATGCAGCATAGCTGTATTCTTTTCATTTAGCAGAGTGCCTAGTGCATGCAGTAAGTGGTAAATAAATGCTTATCTTCTGACTGATTGATATATGAAAAAATATATAAATCCTTAGTTAAATTTTGAATAATTTATTTTTCTGTTTGGACTCGTGATTTCATCAATGTGGGAAACTCTGGAAACTTGTTCAATGAATGTCAGTCAGTAGCTCCTCAGGAGCTGATTGCTAGAGTTCATTCAGAGAGGTTATGCACCTGGCTTTGCCCCAGTTTGATTTGATCTGAGGTCTTCCTGGCCAGCCCTCTTATCTACTGACCCATGCTCCCTCTCAGATTATTTATTATGAAGGTAAAACTAGCCAGATTAGAATTTGTAATCCAGAGGAGTCAGAATACTTTTGAATCTTTTGTAATGAGTTTTTTTTTAAATGCTAATTATCTACTTTTTTTTTTTAAACCCTTGTACTTTCAGTGTATTGTCTCATAGGTGGAAGAGTGGTAAGGGTGGGCAATGGGGGTCAAGTGACTTGCCCAGGGTCACACAGCTGGGAAGTGGCTGAGGCCGGGTTTGAACCTAGGACCTCCTGTCTCTAGGTGTGACCCTCACACCACTGAGCTACCCAGCTGCCCCCTAATTATCTACTTTTAAATGCTTTCAGATGTAGCTAACTTCTCAGATTTTATTCTAAAATTATGAATTTATATTTAGCTTGAAATCCAAATATTTTGTACTTTAAAGTTATCATTCTGAATATTTACTGAGTTTACAAAATAATCCAGAAAAAAACCCCAAACTGTTTTGTTTTCCCTTAGGCTGACCAGCAGTTGGTGAAGAAAGGGAGAAGTAAAGTTGGGGATATGTTGGAAAAAGCAGCTGAATTGTTGATGAGCTGTTTTCGAGTTTGTGCCAGTGATACGTGAGTAAAGAGTTAAAGTTTATATTTAATTCAGTTCACTAAATCTCTCTTGAATGCCTAGTATCTATAGAATAATGTGCTAGGAATAAAGAGTCATTTAAGATGAGGAAGACAAAATGCTTTCAAGGAGGTTACTGTTTTTGTTGTTTGGTCATTCTTCACTGGTGTGCAAATCTTGGTGATTCCATTTAGGGTTTTCTTGGCAAAGATACTGGAATGGTTTTCTATTTTCTTCTCCAACTCATTTTACAGATAAAAAAACTGAAGCAAACAGGGTTAAGTGACTCACCCAGAGTTACATAGGTAGTAAGTGTCCAAGATCAGATTTGAACTCGGGTCTTCCTGACCCCAGGGCCAGCATTCTATGTACACCTCTCTGCCCAGTTTGCTCTTTAATAGGATCCTAATCACCTCTTTAATAGGATCCTAATCATTAAGTATTCTTTGTCATATGTGTGTTGTTAATTATGTTTATTGTGTGATCCTGAGAAATAGCCAGTGGGTTGGCTGTTGGATTTGCACCGTTTTTTCATTCACTTTAATCAACCTAATTGCTGTGCAAATCCCTAAAGTTCTCAAAGAAAAATTATAGATTAGCAGGTAAATTCTACTTATAATTCTAACTTAATAATACTTTAAAGCACTAAAATTTCTAGAAATACTAGAATAGCACTATAACATATCTTTATTTTTTAATCCCTTTTCATAGTCTGCTTTGCACACTTGGGAAAGAAAAGCAACATTTGTGTTGTCCAGAAGGTTTAAAAAAATCTTATAATTGTTATCTATATTGGATTTACCCAATATATAAATCGTTAAAAATTCTGTTTCTGTATTCTGAACCTAACATCAAAGAAAGTGAGCATTCCCATATATAAAAAGCAGAATGGAGAGTATTGCTATTAAACTGTGGCTATTAGGGATAGCTTGCTTTATTTTTTTTTTTTTTTACTTTTTTTTTTTTTTTTAACATTTATTAATATTCATTTTTAACATGGTTACATGATTCATGCTCCCCTTTCCCCTTCAACCCCCCCCCCCCCCCCCCCCCCCCC
>NC_058132.1:505344490-505359916 GCF_016433145.1 Gracilinanus agilis
CCTTGGCCGATGCGCGTTTCCACTAGTTTTGTCATGTGTCCTTGAACAAGACCAATTTCCAAATTGTTGGTAGTTGCATTGGTGTGGTAGTTTCGAGTCTACACCCTCAGTCATGTCCACCCTGACCCATGCGTTCAAGCAGTTGTTTTTCTTATATGTTTCCTCTTCTGCAGTCCTTCCTCTGAATGTGGGTAGTGTCTTTACCATAAATCCCTCAGAATTGTCCTGGGTCATTGTATTGCTGCTGGTACAGAGGTCCATTACATTCAATTTTACCACAGTATATCAGTCTCTGTGTATAGAGTTCTTCTGGCTCTGCTCCTTTCGCTCTGCATCAGTTCCCGGAGGTCTCTCCAGTCCGCCTGGAACTTCTCCAGTTTATTATTCCTTTTAGCACAGTAGTATTCCATCACCCGCATATACCACAGTTTGTTCAGCCATTCCCCAATTGAAGGGCATTCCCTCCTTTTCCAATTTGTTGCCACCACAAAAAGCGCAGCTATGAATATTTTCGTACAAGTCTGTTTATCTATGATCTCTTTGGGGTACTATTTTTTAAGTACATAGTAAACACAACATGTAATTTTCAAAAACTATTCTTTGTCTTATTTCCTTCTGGCCTTCTGTTCTCTTCCAAGCATTTCAGAAAAATGCTTCATTATCCTTCTCTTCTCTTCCTTCCCCTTTCTCATCACTACTGAACCTTTCCCATCTATTATATACCTCTCTCAATTGGAAAAAAAGAAGAACCTTTTTCCTAAATGAATTACTATATTTGCCATAATTGCAAATATATGTCTCCTTCAATACCTTGGAACCATCACCTCTCTGTTAGGAAGGAGGGTAACATGCTTTATTCTGGAATTATAGTTGATCTCCACACCTAGTATTACAAATTATCATGAGAGTGAACTGAAGACATAAAAGCAGGCTAATTATTCCTACAGAGCTAAAGTGTGTGCTTTTGTGTTAAAGGGGCATAAAGAGTCCTGGTTACCTTTTGGCCAAGGTCATGCTTTTTTGAGCCTCCAAGATAGTCCATCCTGCCCAGTAGCCCAATACTTTTCCCATTTTAGAGTATTCTGGTTACAACATAAAATAAACTTTTATTGCTAACAGATGTCACTATTGGCATTCATAAATAGTTATTTACTTCTCCAAATGCTTTGCTTTTCCTTATCTCCAAAATGACCAATGTTTCAGTCCCTGGCTTACAGATCTACTCTCTCCTCTCTGTTTGCCTGACTACTTTGTGGACATGAACTGCCCCTCCTCTTGCCCTTTGCCAAGAGGTTGCTAACCCATAGGCTGATTTGCACCCTCTATTAGAATGGCACCTCTTCTGCAGCTCAATTCCACATGATCACTTGGTCCTTTGCCTGCTCCAAGCCATCTGTTTCATAGCTCTTCTTAGCCACTTTAGACATTAATAGTAAGAAATCTGTTTGTTTTTCCTCCTTGCATGTAGTGATTATAGATCCTTCAAGAAAGTGTCTCTTAATGCTCTGAGCCTTGAAACAGCAGGACTCTTCTATTCTTGAGAATTTCTTATCACACAGAAATGATGTATATAACTCCATTGGACTTTGTTTCTGATTTGTAGCTCTTAGAGAGTCATTGCCTCCAACTTTATATTCTTTCACAGTCTCAACGAGACACTTGGTGACTTTGTCTGATGGGTGCATACCTCAACTGATTAGTGGCCTGTAGATCATACCAACTGTTATTTAGCTTACTATCTTACTGTACAGACAGCATATTTTATAAATTAGGTTTGCAAATAGTTAATAAGTGCACTAATAAAAATGGTTTATAATAGTTGGTCATGACAGACTTGATGTCTAGCTTCTTTTTGGATTTGCAAATTAAAAGAAATATTCTGAGCATGACAGGGATATAGGAAGCTGATTGTGAATCTCTATATTAATAAGTTTTGATGGGAATTTGGGATGGCAGGTGAATGAATGAATGAATGAATGAATGAATGAATGAATGAATGAATGANGGCAGGTGAATGAATGAATGAATGAATGAATGAATGAATGAATGAATGAATGAATGAAAAATCAGGAAATGGGAGTTGGAAAAAACTTGGGTAGTGGGCAGCTGCAGTGGAATAGAATGCTGGGCCTGGAGTAAGGAGGACTCATCTCCCTGAATTCAAATCCAACCTTAGACACTAACCGTGCAAGTTTTTTGCCTCAGTTTATCTCAGTTTCCTCATATGTCAAATGAGCTGGAGAAGGAAATGACTCACCACTCCAGTATCTTTGCCAAAAAACACCCAAATGGGGTCAGAATTGGACATGACTGCAAACAACTGAACAACAATAATGGGAGGTGACCTCAGCAAGAGGGCTCGTGATATTTCAAATTCTCAAAAGTCCCTAGCACAATGTAGGACATATATTGGTTGTGACTTGAATTATTTTTTATTTAATGACAAAAACAATGAGCTATAGAATCTTAGACCCAGCTCAGTTTTTAGTTCTGCTGCCCCATGCCACAATCAGAGATTCTTACTATAGTAAGTCTCTAAGAGACAGGGAACAGAAAAACATTTCTTGATGCATAAGAAGTTATTTGTAAACAACTTAGAGGCATATAATTTAGCATTTGTTAAACTGAACAGATTTTTTTCGTCTTTGCCCTGTGATTTTTGTCCTCATTAGTTTGTTGCTTTTGCTTTAGTGTTTTCAGGTGGCCTTCCCTTCATCTCCTTCTTCTTTTTTTTTTAAGGAAGACTAATTTTCAGAGTATACAGATACATGGCAACAACTTCAGCTCTACATTTTCCATGATAGCTGAATATTGCAGTTAGCAAATGGTTGTGAAACAGGAGATGAGGTTCCCATTTCTAGAATACTCATTTTTTTAAAAGTTCTCTTGGACTTTGACTCATGATTTATAGTCTGCAAGTAAAAAAGTCAGGAAGTAGGCTTAGAAAAGGTAAGAAAGTCAAAACCAGTCTAAAATCATTGTTAAATGAAGGAGTAAAAAGTTAACTTAATCATTATTGTTGGAGGTAAATCTTACCTGGCCCAACCGTGTTCAAATAAGAAGCTTATCTTCCATATACAAAGAGAACTCCTTGTTTTTTCACCTGTTTTCAAAAACTTAGTTGATGAGGGGGTGCTAATCTAAGAGAAAAAAACCCAGTGACTTGCGTTTTGCTTTTAAAGGAGCTTTCCATGATGTGTAAAGCAGTACTCTTATGAAGGACATTTTATTATCTTTTGAAAGACAAATTCAGTAACTTGTTTTAAATTTTTCTTCATTTCTGAGTGGCAAAGTAGTGGAAAGATGCAGAAATAACTTGCGATTTTTGCCTACATTTGAGACTAGAAAGATTGTAGTGCCAATAACAGAAATGGTAAAATTGGTTTCTTTTAGAGAAGCCATCTAATGTCTACCAAAAAGTCTCCCTGGTCAGTTGTGCTCTCTAAATTATAAGGAGACTTTCATTAATTACTTCAGCTGAAATTTTGATCTTTTCTATCTGCTCCTAATATCAGTAAAGCAGATATCTAACTTGTGCTTGCCCAAGCATGGGTGTGTATGTACTCTTCTGCAAATCTAAGGTAACCAGACAAAGGTTAATTATTAGGGGAAAATAACAGATCATGTTTGAATGTCTGTCTCTTTTTTTTTTTTATTTGTATTGACAGACTTTCCTAGTCTGAAAAAAAACAGTTTTCAGATATTTAACATTTGCAGGACAAGCCTGTATATTTTTTGATAATTTGTAAAAAAACAATTAAAGTTTTTACTACTTTAAGTGCAGTATATCACTTCTTTTCCAACTCTCATTAAAATATTGAAAAGAGTGTTTAGATCAATATTAAGCAAGAATACTATCCCAAGAAGTGAGAAACCGGAGTCCTAGTTAAGACATGACACCACATATTTGGATAGAGTCAGGAAGACCTGAGTTCAAATCCAGCCTCAGATCTTTCCTAGTTGAGTGACCTTGAGCATGTTACAATTTTCCTCTGGCTCAGTTTCCTCAACTGTAAAGTGGAAGTAATAATAGGATCCACCTCAAACAAGGTAATATTTATGAAGTGTTTAGAACAGTGTCTGGCATGTTGTAGGTACTTAGTAAAATACTCATTCCCTTTCTTTCCTTTCCCTTGGCAAATTCAGCTAATTTCTCTGGAATGAAGTTAACTTATCTATAAAGTGATGAGGGTTTACTATGGTCTTTGCTAGTTCTAAAGTCGTCTGATTCCAGAATGCTTCTGTACAAGTACATTTTTATTCAGTAAAGGCATTTTAAAAACACAGAGCTTGTGAAAGTAAGGGTAAAGGCAATTATGTAAATAGTTATATATTTTAAATCTCTACTCTTTAATTATAATTATGTAGACAATTTTAATTACAGTTTGTTTTTAATTACCTGAAGTTATTTTTTATTTTTTGTTTCTAGATACTGGGATAGGTTAAATAATAAAGGTGTTAAGGGATCAGAGGAAGCTGGTGCTTTTTCATATGAACTTACAGTACAATACAAAAAAGATATGTTAAGCATTTCCTACATACAGAGCACTGTGCCACAATCTGTAAGAAGGGATTTCATGATCCCTGCCTTGAAGGAGCTTATAGTTCAGTGAGGGATAAAACACTAATAGCTATAAAATACTCTTCATTATAAAGCTAAAAATCAAGAGTGCTGTGTGAAATGTAAGTCTGTAGATTGTTATAGATTGAAGGAATTATGGAAGATTTTCTGATGAACTTGACTTTTAAATGGTGCTTTATTTTATTTTTTTTTTTAACCCTTAACTTCTGTGTATTGACTTATAGGTGGAAGAGTGGTAAGGGTAGGCAATGGGGGTCAAGTGACTTGCCCAGGGTCACACAGCTGGGAAGTGTCTGAGGTCAGATTTGAACCTAGGACCTCCTGTTTCTAGGCCTGGCTCTCAATCCACTGAGCTATCCAGCTGCCCCATAAATGGTGCTTTAAAGAATGAATAGGTATTAGATAATCAATAAGTGGAGAGAGGAAGACTTTTAAACTAGGAAATAGTGTGAGCAAAGTTGTGGCACTAGAAAATACATTGTATGTCATTGGGGCCAAAGTAGTCTAATTTTTCTGTAGATTAAAAATATAAGGAGAGGAGGAGGGCCAGAAGAGTAGTTTGAATCATAGGGATTAAGTGGTAGACCAGGAAAACCTATAACGTGCATATTAGTGTCCTGATGGGTAATTAGGACCTGTACTAGGGTGGTAGTAGAAGAAACAGACTATAAAAGAGATTCAAAAGTGTTTTTCTCTCAGGGGCTCACCATATTGAGATTAGACTCAATGTGGGACCCCATATGTCTTTGGTCCCACTTTGTTTCAGAATGCGTAAATTCAAGCCAAGATCACATAAAACTTAACTTTTTGAATTTTTAAAAACTTTTAAACTTTAATTTAAAAAAATTTTAAGCTTTAATTTTTTAAACTTTCTTTTATTATTTTTTCAATTAAGTATAGAAATAATTTTTGACAATTTTTTTCTGACATTTTGCAATTCAGGTTCTCTCCTTCCCTCCATTCCCCCTTAACCTTGAGGAAGTAAATAGTCTGATAATACCACTCCTTTCATGCAATATATGTTTCCACATATCCCATGCTGTAACAGAAAACACATATCACATATACAAAAACTCATGAAGGAAATAAAGTGAAAGATGGTATACTTTGATCTGCTATCAGATTCCAACAGTTCCTTCTTTAACTGTGGATAGCATTTAGCATAAGTCCCTTGGTATTATCTCAAGACCTTGTTTTGCTGATAATAGTTTAGTCTTTCACAGTTGATCATTGTGCAATTTTTCTTTTACTGTATACATTGTTTTCTTGGTTCTCCTCATTTCACTTTGCATCAGTTTGTATAAGTCTTTCCAGGTTTTTCTGAACTCTTCCTGTTCATCATTTCTTTGTATGTAGTAGTATTTTTTTAAACCCATACCTTCTGTCTTAGAATCAATACTGTGTAGAAAGTGGTAAGGGCTAGGCAGTGGGGTTTAGGTGGTGAAACTGCGAACTGATGAAACCATTCTGGAGAGCTATATGGAATCAACATTTGTCATTTTCCTTTTATTGTTAGCTAGTATGATAGGTATAAGATAGTACTTCAGAGTTGTTTTAATTTGCATTTCTTTAATCAGTAGTGATTTGGATCATTTTTTCATGTGACTGTAGATAGTTTTAATTTCTTTATCTTAGAATTATCTATTCATATCCTTTGACCATCTCACAATTGGGGAAGGCAGTTTAGTTTTAATTGAAATTTAAGGTGTTTGATCTTATCCTCATTTTACATTCATTAATATTAGGACATATATTAACTTTTCCTATTTTTCCAAACTGCTTTTCACCATTAGGCTTTTGCATAACACTGCTGTAAACTTTTTATTGTATAGCTTAGATTAGTTGGCCTAAG
Source organism: Gracilinanus agilis (assembly GCF_016433145.1). Taxonomy (NCBI): domain Eukaryota; kingdom Metazoa; phylum Chordata; class Mammalia; order Didelphimorphia; family Didelphidae; genus Gracilinanus; species Gracilinanus agilis. The sequence goes on from NC_058132.1 coordinate 505,350,925, forward strand.
AGGTCAGAATTATATTAATTAAGATTTAAGATAAATTAATATATTAATATTAATTATATTATTAATTAAGAATCAGGATTGTAATCCCTGATTCTTAGCCTTTTTAGTTTCATGTATTGGGTAAGAAAGGTAGTTGGTGACAAAGTGGATAGAGTGCCAGCCTTTGTATCATGAAGACCTGAGTTCAAATCCAACCTCAGATATGTAGTAGCTATGCGACCCTGGGCACATCACTTAACTTCATTTTCTTCAGGATTTTTGCTAAGAAAACCCCAAATGGGGTCACGAAGATTTGCACATGACTGAAAAACAACTGAACAACAAAAATTAGGTAAGACTTTTTCGGTTTCCATTTTAGTAGTAATATATGAGTGATATATAAATGACCCTTGGCTTTTACAATTTTCTCTCCAAAAGCTTATTTGATTGTTTGTTTTTCTCATTTTAACTAGCAACAGAAATTTCACTTCTTTTTTTTTCCTTAATTTCTTACAACAGTCGTGCTGGTATAGATGATTCCAAGAAGTGGGGAATGCTATTTCTGGTGAATCAACTATTTAAAATTTATTTTAAGGTAGGCTTCTGGTTTAATACATCATAATAATGGGAATTTACAAAGTGCATTTCTTCCTAGGCAGATTACCTCATAAATACTACATTATCTTTTCCCTAGCTGATGGAGGTAGCAAGTTTTATGACTTCCATTTAACAGAATGGCTTTAATATGCTTGCTGAGATAGTTGTTAACTTTTAAAATCTAACTTATTTTGTATATTCTGTGCTAACATGAATCTCCTCTTTACAGATCAACAAACTTCATCTTTGTAAGCCCTTAATTAGAGCCATTGATAGCTCAAATCTGAAAGATGACTACAGCACAGCACAGAGAGTTACATACAAGTACTATGTTGGTCGCAAGGCGATGTTTGACAGTGATTTTAAGCAAGGTATCCTAATAGAATAAGTTATTGATATTGATAGAGGAATTGAAAACAACATGCTTCATAATAGAAAAAATTCAGCTCATAATTCACTTATTGTATTTCAGTTCCAGTTAGGACAGCAGGTAACAGCTGCTTGATTATATTCTTTATTGGGGCCAAAATTTCTTAAAAATCAATGAAAAATAAACATTTACTGCCTTTGCTGAGAGAAAACTCCAGTCTCTCCTTCCAAAAGAGAAAATTCACAGCCAGTATCATGGACTGAAAGTTGGTGCCCTGACTGTTCTTTTCTTCCTTTTTTTTAGATGTGTTATTGAAATAACTCCCCTCCCTTACACACACACACACACACACACACACACACACACACGAAAAAACATGCATATATATAAAAAACCAAAAAATAAGTATATTTAAAGTTCTTATTCAATTCACCAAATATCCAGTAAGTGATAAATTTGTGCAATACATTCTTTAGATGAAACAACACAATCCTTGTTTGTATTCTTGGTAGGAGAATAAGACGAACACAAATAGCTTTAATACTCCATAAGAAAGTAGCAAAGGTACCTCTCTCGGGATTTTAGCAGAGGCTTGGAGAAGGTGATGACACCTAAACTGAATGCTGCAGAAAGGAAAGGTTTCCACTGGATAGAGATGGGCCAAGTCTGTTTCAAAATTGAGAGACTGTGTGTAGATGCAGAGGAGAAGGCAGGCAAGACTGGGAAACAAAGCACCGTGGAACAGCTTTTGAGGCTAGAAAGGGAAGGTGGTATTCCAGACTCTTGTCCCAAATTGGCTCCAGGCTAAGAATATTGTCTCTTAAACATTTTTAAGTTGTGAACAACTAAGGCTTTTGAGTAGGGGAGTAATATGATCTTATCCATTGGTCAAAAAAGAAATCATAACAAATTTGTAAAGGAAACTTGGAGAAGGGAGCAACTAAAGTCAGACCTTTTAGGAAACTTTTATATAATCCAGATAATAGGTAATAAATACTTGGATTAAAATAATTAGCTGTAGGAGTAGAAAGGACAGAAAAGATGCAAGAGATATATTTCAGAGGTAAAGTTGATAGGACGCGGACATTGATTGGATATATTTGGGGGCAAGGAAAGGGAAAGAATAAAAAATTCCAAAATTGTGAGCCTAAGTGACTAGTATATTGGTGACTCCCTCAACAGAAAGAGTTAAGGAGGAGGGTTGGGGTAAGAACATCATGAAAAGTTTGGACCTCTTGATTTTGATGTAATGGACCTAATTTGAGATCTCCAGCTAGGTAGTTAAACATTGTTGACTGGAGCTAAAAGGACAGGAGTCAGAACTAGAGATGATAGACTTGGGAGTTATCTGCATAGAAGTGATTCAGGTCAAAGCAGCAGCATTGTAGTACAATGGAATGGGTGTGCTGTGCTGGGTTGGCTCTCAAATCAGAGGACCTTTGTTCAAATCTTACCTTATTAATTTTGCCACCTTGAGCAGATCACTTAAGCTCTCTGAGCCTCTGTTTCCTCAACTGTTAATGGGAGAAGATGGATCTATGATCCTATGATATCGAAGTTGTGGTTGCTAATAGAGAGTGTGGAAAGAGAAGAGAAAGGAGATCCTGGTCTATGTTTAGGGGGAAGAAAGAGAGGAAGAGGATGCAGCTAAGGAGATGAAAGGAATGGTCGGAAAGTGAGAGTACCAGGATATTGCAGTGTTACAGAGGCCAGGGGAGACAGGGCTTGGAGGAGAGGGAGAGTCATCATTGGTGTCAGGTGGAGCAGAGGTTAAATAAAATCAGGACTGAAAACAACCATTGGATGTGGTAGAAAGAACATTCATTGGCTTTGGAATTGGAAGATCCTCATTAAGAGCTTGCTCTACTACTTAGTTTAACTTGGGTAAAAGTCACTTCAGCTTCTTGGGCATCACTATCCTCTATCTCTAAAACTGGTGGGTTTTACAAGATGATTGAGAAGCAGCGTGGTGCAGTGAAAAACCACCATGCATGAGGTCAGAGGTCCTGGGTTCAAATCCTGCCTCTGCTTCTTATAGAACACGGGGTTTAATTTAACTTCCCTGGGCTTTAGGTTCTTCATCTGGAAAATAAGGGGGTAAGATCAGATAAATTGTAGGGTTTCCTTTTTCTTCTAAATTCATGATCCCAGGATGTCTAAGGTCCCTTGCAACTCTTAAGTTCCTCTGGGCTCCTATGGGCTTGTCAATAAAAAGGTGCTAGTCTTTGGAGAGAGCACTTTTTAAGTAGAAGGGTAGAAGCCAGGTAGTACGATATGAGTGAATAATAAAGAATCGTGGGCTTTTCTTTTTAGACATTTGACAGTGAAGGGAGGAGAGATAAAATGATAGTTGCAAAGAATAACAAGGCCAAGGGAATTTTGTAGAATATGGGAGACCTTAACATTTGTAGACCTGGGAGGAGAAATGGAAATAAGATGGAAGAGATAATTAGGAAATTTCTAAGGAGGATAGGAGAGGAAAGGATCAGAGGCACAGCTAGAGCTCTGGAAATGAAGGACAGGTGATGGACAAGTATCAATAGATTTTGTTAGGGTGTTGAGGACACACAAATTGATCACCTCAACCTTTCCTAGTCTAACCTGAACTTGCATAAGAAATTCCTGACAATGGCCATCTAACCTCCACTTGTAAATCTTAAGTGAAGGGGCACTCCACTCTGTCCTGAGGTAGCCTGTTCTGCCTTCAGCTAGCTCCCCAGGTTAGGAAGGTTTTCCTTCTGCCAAGCAGACATAGGCATCTTTGCAATATCCACCATTGTTCTACATTCTCTAAGGCTGTGCAAAACAAATTTAATCCCTCTTCAATATATCTCATCTTTACTTTTATGAAGACAGCTATCATATCTCTAATGAGTCTTAGCTCTCTAAATTAAACATCAGAGTTCTTTGAATTGATAATTGAATCGATTGAATAAACCCAGATTGCATGGTTTATTCCCTTATTTGTGGCCTTGTCATAGTAGCTGTTATCAGCCTTTAGCATAGTTTATATAATAGCCTTTGTAAATGCTACATGACTATCACTGATTACATTTGCTTTCAGTTTCCACCTATTCAGAAATAAATAAACTTAAAATAAGCTATAAATTTTATGCTTGGAAAATATTATATTTGTAAATCTGTGGTTACCACTTTATTTTAGATGATGAAGTTGACAAATGAAGAAGTTAAGTAATTTTATAGTCAATATGGGGAGTTCACTTGAACTTTGAATTTGTTCAATTCATAGTCACTTAATTCATATATGTTTGGTTGTTACCAAGCTTTCTGCTTTTCTTTTGTTGTTTGTTTATTTATGGGTTGACTTAAAAAATTTTTTTTAAAAAATTTAAACCCTCACCTTCCATCTTAGAATCAATACTGTGTGTTGGTTCTAAGACAGAAGAACAGTAAGGGCTAGGCAATAGAGTTTAAGTGTCTTGCTCAGGGTCATACAGTTAGGAAGTGTCTAGGCCAGATTTGAACCCAAGATCTCTGGTCTCTGGATCTGGCTCTCAGTCCACTGAGCCACCCAGCTGCCCCTGCTTTCTGCTTTTCTTACCCAATGTTTTTCTTTCTTTTAATTACTGCTAGTGATTCATGTATATGAAGTTTCTTAGTGCTTCTAGTGTTTCAAAGATAGCATTAAGCCAATATTGAGAAAATTGTTAGTAAATTTTGTTTTCAAATTTTATACTCCTTAGTTTAACATCCTCAATTTTCTAAGCATTCTTTTTGTTATTATTGTTAAAGTGCTTTATTCAGCAATAGTGAGATTGTTCTTTTATCAGTTCTCTTAAATCACTTAGATCATATTCCATTTATCTGTGGAATGAGCCTACCTCAAATACTTGGTAATAGTGCAAAAACTCCTTCATTTTACTAGCAGTTGTTGAATTTCATTTAAACAAGTCTGCAACTTAAAAAAACACCATAAAAAAGTGGATTTTTTTTTTACTGTTATGAATTTGCATAGCAGCTTGTTTTACATTTATTATAGGTTATATTTAGTGTACTCATATTTTTCCTTTGAGCAGTTATTCAGCTTTAAATAAGATACCCAGTTTGCCAGAAATGGTTTGCTAATATTATTCCAGTAATAATCCATATATCTGAGGCTTCTATTGAATCTAAAGCCATCACAGCTTTAATATTTACATGTGACTTAAAAGGATAATCTTAAAATACATAAGTATACCTCACATAGCAAAATATTTGTTCCTAAGTTGTAAAGCAAATTTTGTAAAGCAAGCCATATTTTCTCATTGGGTTATAATTTCAGACTTTTGTGCTGAGGGGAAAAGAATTGATTTCAAGCCACATATGTTGCTTACTTAAGTTGTCCTTAAAAACCAACAGAAAGGTTCACACCTCGTAGACATTTGGAAAACATTTATTGTTTGTAAGAGGTTGAGGCTCAAGAATCCTGGTGTCAACCCAAGTATTTGAGATGCTCCTTGGTTTCTATGCTTCAGATTTTCCCCAGTATCTTGTGGGAAGTAGAATGATTTATAGTTTTTCCAGCATTAAATCTGGGCCAGATAAAGAGATCACCTAATTCTGATTTTATTTCCAGTAATTTGAAGACTGTAGAAACATTCTGTTAATTACAAAATCACTCCAAGCCATAATCTTCTCAAAGTAGGCTTTACATTTAGCAGGACTTATTTCAAATTTTAACTTACAAATGATACCAAATTGTATAGTAGAATCACTTTTAATGTGGGTATCCAAGTAGATGTTAATGGGCACCTCATAAATCTTATAGATATATTGAGTTAATTTGTTCATGGTATTTGCAAATCTGTAATAATAAGTCTACTTATAAGTTATCAATTATTTTAAAGGAAATTAGTAGATTTAGTAGATTCTGTAATCTGTCCAGAGAATAATAGTTGTTACTCTTCATGATATTTATATCCTATCCAATTATATGTTCTTTTCAAATACCTTTACTGATATATTTTTATCATACTCATTTTTTTCCAAATGTGTATTGTTGCCTTTTGTGTACACTAATTATAATATTGTTGCAGCTTTACGAAATAGCTGTTGAGAGTTCTTATCTATGTTAGTAAGGCATAATTTCCTCCTTTTTCTCATTCATAGAAAATAGGCCATCTTAGGCAATCTATGTTGAATCTTGGTGAACTCTGCCCTTTGGAAAAATCACTGCTTACAGAAACTGAAATTAGGCTGCCTTTTTGTATGAGGAAAAGAAACTACTTTTTGTCTCAAGCATAAGAGGGATAAAATGTCATATACTATGTTATTCTAATGTTAATGAAGAGGCACTGAAAAATGTTTAGGATGACTTGATTTAAATATTTTTGTGGCGTTATCTCCTTACAGCTGAGGAATATCTGTCATTTGCCTTTGAGCATTGTCACCGTTCAAGTCAGAAAAATAAAAGAATGATTCTGATCTATCTGCTGCCAGTAAAAATGCTATTGGTGAGTGATTGTACATCTTTATTTTTCTATATTTGTTTATTCTGAAGTGGAACAAATGGTGGGTTGATTGTTAATTTTATATTCTTAGTTTGTCATTATCTTAACTGTATTTTTTGCTTCAAATAGTAAAATGAGATTTGGAGAAGTGGATAGAACTAATTTATATGATGACTTTTTATGACATGTAATCTCAGAAATCTTATGGCTTCTCCTTTTAAAAAATCTGACCTCCTTTATCATGATCATTTATTATTTTCACAAAACATATATATATATATTAGTTAACCTTACCTGAGAAAGACTGACACCCAAAGCAAGGAAAATGTAACACCTCTCATTTCATCTTGGCTGTATTTAATTTTTGCCCATTAAAGTTACTTTTGTTATTTAAAAAGAAATAGATTTGATTGCATTACATTTCTTTTATTAAAAACACCCTTGTACACTATCTTTAGAGGTAATAAATTCCAAGAAAGCAATCAATAATTTTTGGGTTTTTTTTTATTATTCTGGGATAGGAGTTTGTAGAGGCTCTTTCAGCTTTATAAATATGAAAATTTTTATTCTGCAAAATGTAAACATTTTTCATAGGGTCATATGCCAACAGTTGAGCTTTTGAAAAAATATCATCTTATGCAATTTGCAGAAGTAACCAAAGCTGTAAGGTACAGTATGTTCTTTTTTTTTTATTTTAAAAATACCATGAAATTAGTTCTAGTACATTCGTCATGTGTAAAAAATAACTTTCTTTGTTAATTCTCTCTCACTGGGATTATAAATTATGCTTGTTTATCTTTTCTATCAATCACCACAGTGAAGGAAATCTTCTGCTCCTGAATGAAGCTCTGACAAAACATGAAACCTTCTTTATTCGCTGTGGTATTTTCCTTATCCTTGAGAAGCTGAAGATCATCACATATAGAAATCTCTTTAAGAAAGTGTAAGTATGTCCCTCTTTTTTTGTTAACTAAGAAAAAGTTAAACTTTTGGAGGGGTAAGATTTTAGTGAGGCCCTGGGTGTGCTTTAGGTGTTTGTAGGGAAATATGTATATAAATTTAATGTTATCAATTCACATTCTAAAGGTAAATGAAATATATTTGCTGGGTTTGCTTGGATGTTCTTAGAGCACTGTTTGCTGAAAAAAATGTACCAATGACTTTAAAAATAAATCAGCAAAATTAGTCCTAACCTGCTAGAATGCATCGTGTAGTCTATAAATAAGTTATATTATGCAAATAAATTATGAAAAAGAGAAGAATGCTCCCTTTCTTGAAATGTAGAGAATTGTCCTGTCCAACTTGTTCTCTGACTATAGCCCCACAGTTTTTTATTTAGCCATGGGGAAAGAAATGAAGCTGGTCAAACACAGTTTTCCCTAATTGTTCCCTAATCCAAAGGACCATGCTATCCTATAATAGGTTTAGTGCAGCCAGTGGCTTACAAGTGACTTGAGTTTTTGTTTGTTTCTTTGTTTGCTTGTTTTAGTGGGGAGGTTTTGGTAAGTGGGTTTATTAAATAAAAGATTTAACTCTTACTGTTTTATGATTTAATAATTCTTATATAATATGTGTTTAAAAGTAAAAGAAGACTGAAATTTTGTCAGTATGAACCAGATACTTTAGGCATATGTTGAATTAGTTGTGCCTTTTATTAAAAATTAACTAGACTTGATTTCCTCTCCGTATATCAGAAAATTAAATATGTTACTATTGCAGATTTCCCTACAATATTTTTCTGAAGTGTTTTCCCAATAAGAGTGGAATGTTTGATTGTTAGCAAGGAAAATAAGATCTTTTTAAAATCAAACTTTTGTTTAGAATAGTAAATATCCAGATGTCATTTAAAATCTATTAATAGATACTGAAGGAATAAAGACTTTAAATGCAGGAGATAATTTTGTAAATCAAACCCTCATCATCCCTAAAAAAAGGAAATTGACATAATAGATATTATTTCCCATCATAATTTTTGGTTTATGGAAGACCCAACTGTTAACATAAAGTTTGTTGAATCACACATTTGTGTTTTTAATCCATCAATAAAATCAGTGTCTTGTTATCTCATCAAATGGTACTGTATGCTAAAATATAATTCAATTGTATTTCTCTCATTTCAGATATTTATTACTTAAAACACATCAGCTTTCTCTTGATGCTTTCCTAGTTGCCTTAAAATTTATGCAAGTTGAAGATGTTGATATTGATGAAGTTCAGTGCATTTTAGCCAATCTCATATATATGGTATGTACTCAGTTTGTTTTAATTTAAGTAGCTATAATAGAATTTGATTTAGAATTTGCTGTTTTTTTTTCCTTTTTTTTTCCAAACATTTATTAATATTCATTTTTAACATGGTTACATGATTCATGCTCCTCCTTTCCCCTTCACCCCTTGCACTCCCCCCACCCATGGCCAATGCACATTTCCACTAGTTTTGTCATGTGTCCTTGATCAAGTCCAATTTCCAAATTGTTGGTGGTTGCATTGGTGTGGTAGTTTTGAGTCCACACCCTCAATCATGTCCACCCCGACCCATGTGTTCAAGCAGTTGTTTTTCTTATATGTTTCCTCTCCTGCAGTCCTTCCTCTGAAT
>NC_058132.1:505364905-505424661 GCF_016433145.1 Gracilinanus agilis
TATTAATTTCTGGTTTTTCTGGAAGACCAATTATTCTCAAATTGTCTCTTCTAGACCGGTTTTCTTGGTCTGTCACTCTCTCATTGAGATATTTCATGTTTCCTTCTATTTTTTCAGTCTTTTGACTTTGTTTTATTTGTTCTTGTTGTCTTGAGAGATCATTAGCTTCTACTTGCTCAATTCTAGCCTTTAGGTATTGATTTTCGGCTATAATCTTTCGGTTTTCGGCTATGATCTTTTGATTTTCGGCTATAATCTTCTGGTTTTCGGCCATAATCTTCTCGTATTCCTTTTCAATCTGGTCATTTCTGGTGTTCAATTTGCTTATCAGTTCATTTGGTTTCTGAGCCTCACTTTCCAATTGCAACATTCTACCTTTTAAACAGTTATTTTCTTGCCAGATCTCTTCCATTTTCCTCAAAATCTCAGTTTTGAACTCTTCCATAGCTTGTGAGGAGTTTTCCTTATTTGAGGAGGGTCCGGATGCTTGTTTGTTCTCCTCCTCTGTTTGCTCGGTTGTCTGGATTTTCTCTGTGTAAAAGTTGTCGAGTGTTAAAGACTTCTTTTTCTTGTTGTTATTCTTTCTCTTCTGAGCTTCCTGAGACTGGGTAGCCATTGTTAGCCCAGCAGCTTCTCAGGTTTATCCTCGGGATCAGGGTCTGTCTGCAGTCAAGCCCCCTGGTGGACCCCCTTGCTTGATCGTCTGCCGGAGGTTTCTTTACAAGTCTCAGGGTGCTGCTTCCACAGTCGTGTACCCGTCTGCACTGGTTCCCCACTCAAGGTTTCAGAGCTTTAGCTCCTGGCTGTGTCTGCCTCCACCCATGCCTGAGCTCTGCTCACGCGCTCTGCGCCCTGTGTCCGCTCTCGGTGTCCTGCTCCAGCGCTCAAATTTTGTGTGCTTTCGTTAGCTTACTGGGGTCCCAAATCTTGCTACTCTCAGGAACAGGCCCTGGAGCTGCCAATGACTCGATGGGTGCCCCAAACTTGCTCTATTTCTTTTTAGCTGGCTTCGGCATTATAGGTGGTGTGTGTGGAGGGGTTGGGGGTGGGGTGGTTGCTCAGCCCGCGATTTAGTGAGAGCTGTTTCACTCCTTTATAGCATGGAAATGCCTCAATTCCACGTACCTTCCACGCTGTGCCCTGTTGTGGGGTTCCTCCGTTTGTCTGGACTTGTTTTTATGTCCCCTTGAGGAGTTTTGTGTGTTTCGGTCAGGAGAGGTTAAGAGCTGCTTCTTACTCTGCCGCCATCTTAACCCGGAACCTCAGAATTTGCTGTTTTTATTCATGTAAATATAACACTACTTGGATATCTATTTTGTTGTTGAGCTATATCTTTCTCTTAATAAAGCCAGTTTTCTTTTATATTTTCTGTAATATGCAGAAGGCTTCTACAGTAGTGTAATTTTTACTCCTATACCAAGTTACAGTGAAGTAATTTGGTGATCACTGTGAATTTGGAATCATGCCAATGACTGTATTCTATACATTGCATGTTTAGTCTGATTTCAAGAAGTATGAAACCAGTTCTAAATACCCTCCTTTTTTTTCTTTTCTCTTTCAGGGTCACATTAAAGGATACATATCTCATCAGCATCAAAAGCTAGTGGTTAGCAAGCAAAACCCTTTTCCTCCACTTTCAACTGTGTGTTGATTCTATAACATTAAGTATAGATTCTACAACACTAGTTCTAAGGAACTTTTGCAGAACCTTAAACTTCGCAGAATTTTTTTTCAAGTCATGCAGTTGAAACTCAAAAAGTAATCCCATTACACTCAGAACTGGAATCTTGGAAACTGCTCATGGCTCCTTTCCCAGGGACACAGAGGCTATGAACTTGGCAGTGTACCTAGAGGACATGAATTGCTCTTTTATAAATTATAGCTTCTGTTAACTTCAGTATGATCTGGAGTTTCTCTATAGGAAAAAAGAAAACATTCCTAGCCTACCATGAAACTTTTGTAAAACTTCTGAAAAGATGGTGTTTTGAATATTTTTAAGGCAGCTACATGTTTTACTTTTCATATTGTTATTCATAAAATGACTTTTGTATTTTTTCATAAGTATTTTGACAAAATATTCAGAATGTTTGGAGATTGTCTTCACTATGTCATCTTTCAGAATATTAAGGTTTCAGTATTCCATTTGAATATTGTTTTGCCCATAACAGCTTGGAAACCTTAAATTTCTTTAAAAGGCAAATTAAATTTTTTTTTGAAAACTTTTCCTTGTATTTGTTCATTATAGCCCACATTTTCATATTTTACAGGATAAGCACGTTTTTTTTTTCTGATTGTGAGAGTTGTTTTGGAAAATCATTGTGGCCCCAGACCCTCAAATCATTGCAATCTTGCAAGTATGTTGCATAGAAATTCTCTATAAGTATCTGACTTCCTTCTCCCAGGGAAAGAACCCTCCTCGAGTTCAGATTCTAACTGTTCTATTAGGAAAACAAAGGTACACCTCTAGTCCATGTCTTTTCTCAATTTCCAGTTGGCAAAACACTCTCTCAATGTTGTGAATGCAGTAAGAATGATTGGGGCAGCTGTAGACTAGCTTATTGCTTTTCCATGTACTATCCTCCCTATAGTCTTGGAATTCTTATTAGCAATTTGGTTTCAGACCTGTTCAGACCTACCATTTTGTAGAATGGTAGAGATCTCCACAGAAAGATTCAGAAGCCACTCAAAAAATATATTATCTCAAAGAATTTTGATAATGAAATTTTTACTATACCAGAATAAATTTTCCAATACCCAGGAGTACCCTCATTTGAAAGGGTTTGGTTTTATGTTGGTGTTAAACTATGAACCACCATACAAATGTAAGGTATTACTTTTTCAGTTCTTCAGAGCTGTTCCACGTTATATAAACAATAAGAATAGCAAAATTTCAGCCAGAGAAGAAGGTGGGGATGGGGAATTAGCAAACCTATCAGTATATTGAAAAAAAAGACTATATGCAGTAGTTCACACTACTAGATCCTCTACTTCTACAAAGGAGTTAGGGGGAGATAATCTTCCTTTATCACTTCTTTGGGTACATAATTATTATTTAATTTTGTAGCATTCATTTTCTTTTCTTTTTTAAAACTCTTACCTTCCATCTTGGAGTCAATACTGTGTATTGCCTCCAAGGCAGAAGAGTAGTAAGGGCTAGGCAATGGGGGTTAAGTGACTTGTCCAGGGTCACACACCTAGGAAGGATCTAAAACCAGATTTGAACCCTGGACCTCATGTCTATAGACCTGACTTTAAATCCAGTGAGCCTACCTACCTGTGCCCATAGCATTCATTTTCAGTTGTTTAGTGGGTCTTTCAATTTACATTATAGTCATTGTGTATATTTTCTTGGTTTTGCTTTTTTCATTTTTCATCATTTCCTTTAAGTCTTTCTGGGCTTCTCTGTATTCATCATATCTATTGTTTCTTAGAGTGTAGTAATAATATTCCACTATATTCATGTTTCATAATTTGTTTGGCAGTTTTCAATTGATGGACATCTGCCTTTTATCCAGTTCTTTGATATGAAGTTATTTTGTTGGCAATAAAGTGTTATAAATAAGTACTAACATCAAAGACTTGGATTAGGATCCCAGGCCTACTACTACTACCATTTACCAATTATGTGACCGTAAGCAGATAACTTAACCCCTCTAAAACTGTTTCTTTTATCAAACCATGTGGATATGTGTTAGAGGATTAAAGAAAATGAAAAAAAATTTTTTTTCCCTAGATGTTTTTCTCATCCATGTTATTTTTTTAATCAGTAAATTTCACATTTGAAGCCATGTTAATTTGCATATAGAGAATTAACATTTTCTTTAAAATTAGCAAATAGAAGATATTTAAATAGTTGGAAAGTTGAGTTTAACATTTCATACCTTCAAGAGTAATCTTGAAATAACATGGTAGGGCCCATACTTAAAATGTTTCCAGCGAGATAGAATATTCCAGAGCTCTCCCTCCCCCGGTGTGGCTTTCACGAACTATAGGGAGACCTCAGAATCAAGCTTTTGCCTCATGATAGTTACTGATAACTGTCTCAAATGATGAAGAAGTGGGGACATTTTACAAAGGACTTGAAAAAATCCTTCAAACCAAATTTGATCATTTCTGGGCACAAGGAGGATGGTGAATGCTATCATTCAAGATTTTAAAATATAAGAAAAGGTAATGGCTTATACACACTTCAGAAGCCTCCAGTGCATATTGTCCACTCTGATTAATTTTTTTTATCTTTTTAATCTTAACTAGTTGTTAAGATGACTCAATTTGGTTTTTTCATCTGAAAAAAAATGATGAATTTTAATACATAACCTCCAAGATATCTACCATGTCAGTTTCATTCTGAGAATATATGTTTGACATTCCTGTCACTTTGAGGATGTGGAAGAATTCCTCAAAGAGGTATTTTTTTCCTTTGCCCATGAGGGTAAAGTCACTGCTGCTAGGCTATTATAGCAGTTTTCTATCACAACCTATACCAGTTAAACAATTTAAAATCATTTATGTAGAATTGACCAATTTAAGCATAAACATATTTCTTCAGTATATTATATATGCAACATGGATTAGGAAGAAAGGTATATAAAGATCATAAGGGAGTTAGAATAATTCATGATAGAATGGAATTTTTTTATTTTACTTTTTTACAGATGACCAATAACTCAAACAGGTGGGTAAAGGTATAATGGACAGGAACCCAAGTATTTTGACTCCAAGTGTCCTGCTTTCTCCACATCATGCCACCCTAGTCACTAGACAATTCTGATTGTTGAGCTAGGTCTACAGAGTAGCATCTTTTTTTAATGAAACGCTCAAAATATCAAATATACTAGCCAACGCAAGTGGAAAAATATTTCAAAATGAGATGTTTTATTTTTAAATATTAGTTTTGTTTTTAACCATGTTTAATCATCTCTCTCATTGATCCAGATGGGGCCATATTTGTCAGTACCTTTGCCAAAGCCATGTCGCTTCATCCCTTAGGTTCATAGTCCTCATTTTCTGACTCCCAGACACCAACCTCTACCTGTCTACTTCAATAGTACTTTCCATGTACAGTTATTGGTCAGTGTCTCTGATAGGCGAACTGAGGCTTGCTTTGTTAGACTGCTCACCCTAACTATACTGCCTTCTTTGTCCAGAAATTGCCTACCCACATCACAGTGTACTCCTCTATTCCTATTTGATCAGAATTTATCAACTCTAAACTCCAAATTGGACTCTTCCTTCTTTGGACCTCCATTGGCATTTTCCTCCTTTCAAAATGTTCCAAATGTATTTTGTATACCCCTTACTCCCAAACCACTTCCTTCAAATCTCTGCAACCTGGTCTGGATACTTATTGCAGAGTCCAATCTCCTTGCCTTGGTTTTGTGACAGATTTTGTCACTAATACGTCTTCTGATTCCTTTTGTATCCTTTCCTGGGGGTAGAACTCCTATCTCCTTTGACCCATTTTAGACTCGGGTCATGAGTATTCAATCAGCTTCTTTTTTAATGATGAAAACCCCTGATCCCTGAAACTAAGGCAAGAAACAAATATTTCCAGTAACTATGGCTTTTAAAAAAATTCTCTGTACCATTCCCATCCTAAAGTATAAATACACTTAAAACTCATTAATGCGCCTTAACTTAATACCTTTTGCATTACATAGCAAAAACTGCTCAGTTAACATTTTTACATGTGTAATGTGCTTTCTGCTAATAGGCACCTATCATATAGGTTTGGATTCTTAGATAACAGATTTTCTCTTCAGTTAGAATGTAAGCTTCTTGAGGAAGGGAACTGTGCTTACCTTTGCTTAGTACAGAGACTGAGGAGATCACAGAAGATGAAACAGTACTTTAAAATTAATTGGAAAGTGTTTGCCCAAAACCAATGCATCTAAATTATAAGGACAGTTAACTGGGGAAAATATGTGGAGCAAGTTTCTCTGATAAAGGTCACATTTCTAAAGTATATAAGGAACTGATTCCAATTATAAGGATAAGAACCATTTGTCACTTGATAAATAGTGCAAGGTTTTGAACAGGCAAGTTCTTCCAAGGAAGAAAAAAAAATAATCATATTATCATGTTCCAAATCACTAATTGGAGAAAAGCAAATGAAAACAACTCTTGGCTTTCATCTTATATGCATCAGGCTGGCAGCTGGCAAAGTTGACAAAATGACAAATGTGGAAAATTTTAATGCATTGTTGGAGTTGTGAACTGGTTCAATCATTCTGGAAGGGCACTTTGGTCACTGATTCCACTTCTCAACTTATACCCCAACAAGATCAAAGAAAGAGGAAAAGTATCCATCTGTGCAGACATAACTAGTTTTTTTAGTTTGGCAGACGACTGAAAACTAAACAGTGTATCATTTGGGGTTGTACAAATTGTGATATGAAAATACTAGTGTAACACAAGAAATAAAAAAAATGAATGTTCAGAAAATCTTCAGAAGACTTAAATGAACTGTTGCAGTGAAGCAAGCAGAACCATGAGACAGTTTATACAATAACAACATTGTAAATGAAAATATGTTAGGAAGAATGAAGACCTTTCATCCACTGCAATGGACCACCTATTACCCCAGAACACTAATGACAGTGACCTGCTTTTTAACATTGAAAGGATAGACTCAAAATGTGGAATAAGAGCTGCTGAGAGCCACTTAAGAGCTACAGAGAACGTTGCACTTAGATCTGCTAAGAACATGAGAATTGTCAAGAACACCACTTGAGAGAACTACTGAATTTAAGAGAGTCCTTATGGACATTTAAAGAGAACTGTTGAGAACACTTAAGAAAGCTTGTTTATTTTTCTCTTACATGAAATTCTTCCTTTGTCATTAGATTACTACTTGTTTTTTCCTAGTGCTTTTTACAATAAGTTTTATAACTTTAATGGTTTATGTGGAATATGAAGGAGCAAGGGGTATTCAGTATTCATAATTTGATGTTGATGATGCTTTGAAAACATCCTTTTCATACCAATTTTTTTTCATGCAATAGTTATCTCACAAATTTCTATACTTTCAAATGATATCAGAAAACATAAGGTAAGAAAAAACACCATATTTCACATCTTTTGCAGGTGCATGTTTCTGAGATTCTAGAATCTACTTATGTAGATTTAAGATACTTCATGAATATCATTTGTAAGTTGATAGCACCCATATTTCTATGAACTTTACCCGTGTCTGTATTTGTAATTTACATTACAATTGTAGTTCACACACTTCATGCCCATTAACCATAGAGATCAACTTAATACTAAACATTAATTCAGCAAAATGCATCATCAAACAAACATTCTCTCACTCGTGCAGTTTAGCTTAGCATGTCACAGCCACATTCATAAATTTTAGCATCCACACTACCTCACAAACATTAGTTTGATGGATATTGGAGGCATCTTCATGGAGTCAGGCGAATCATCGATGTTTATCTTGTTTTAGGCAATCTATGACAATCAGCAGAATAATTTCAAAGCTGCTGGAGAACCCTCTGAGTCTATAAAATGCTTTTGGGACCAGATTATTATAGGTGACCAGTGGAAAGATAGGAATGAAGCCAATACCAATTCACAAACATCTCTGTTGTACTCAGTTTCCCATCTGTGAAATTGGGATAATGGTACCTAATTTACTTGCAAACAACTGAAAAAAACTTTATCTAAAGTTCTTTGCAAGCATCTTTATGTATGTAAGCTATTATCAGTTTTTCTCATAATTAGATTTATCTATGGTTTCCATTGACTTTATTTTCTACAAAAATGGAATGGGATTTGGAGTGAACTTGTGATTTCATTGGTGATGGGCAGCTTTGGGTAAGGAAATTGCTCTATCAATGCAGATCTGCATCTTCTCTGCAACTTGGAGTCTTAGAGAGTTTCTTGGGACATTGAGAGGCACAATGACTTAGCCAAGGTCACATAGCTAGTGTGAGTCAAAAGCAGGGCTCAGAATCCAGGTCTTCCTGACTGAGACAGATTATGTCATACTGCCTCTCATGTCATCTCCATGCTTCAAGGATCCATGATTTCACTGGTGTGAATGGTTGCCCCAATACAGGTCATTAATCTGTTCTTTAGTTTCAAAAATTACTGCAGCTTGAATAAAAAAAAAAAATCATGATTTATTGGGCAACTTCAGGTACAATTTAGCTAGCATGGTCCTTAGATAACAGATGGGTGATTTATCACCAGATCTATCCTTAAAGATTTTCCAGCCACCCATCCAGGGTTGCCTCTGGGACACTTTGAGGTATCAATGTCAGGCTGTAGTAGGAGGACTAAAAGTACTTTGCATCATTCTTTTTATAAATTTGAAACATGGCACTTTAAAAAAAGTTCTCTGACTTAACACTGTTTAGTATGCATAATTAGTAAGCATTTTATTTTAGGAGGATGCCTGAATTTTGGTATTGTAAAGTATTTCATCTCATATGAATTTTATAGCATAGTATATATATATATATATATCATACTACCTGGTCTGTTTTATAAAATACTTCTCTAAGGAGCACTTTGTTAGGCACTGGGGGGAGATAAAAATATTCATTAGACACATTTCCTGCCCTGATGGAGGGTGAGATCTGAAGAAAGACATTTGTGATTGGAGGGATGGGATGTGTGTGTGTCGGGGGGGGCATTAACGTTAGCCAGGCTGTAAAGAATGAACCTCAGGCAAGCATAGGGTTTGGGGAAGGAAAGGGCATTCCAAGTATAAAGTTCTGTGGCAATGTTGCCAATTTATGATCAACTCGGAGCCACAACTATAAGTCACACATTTTCCATAGTTTATTCTTTCTATTCAGTTGTTTTTCCATTATTTCATTATTTGTTCAAACCACATTGAATATCTTGAAATCTTGGTGAAAAGAAATACTGGTCCCTTTCTTTCAGATGGTGGAGAGGCCATAATACCAATCAAAAACCAAGTCCCTTTGTGTTCTGCCATGACAATACTTCCCTCAAGCCAGTCCATTGATGTTTTGCTTTTCTCACAAAATTGCCTTGTCGTGACAGTCACATTGAGTATTTCTTCACATTTCTCATCATCGAGATATTCACTGGGCAAATCAATCAATGAGTTGCCCAGTTCTGTTCCATTGAATGTCCAGCCACTGACAGTGCTAATTTTCTCTGGAATCAACATGTGTTCTGCAAAATCCTTTTCAGGGATACAGATGGGAAGTCCATTGCTGTGACATTGAATAGGCTCATTAAGTTCTAGCAAAGCTAGGTTGTTCTGCCCCATTTCTTGATCATATCTCATGTGCACATGTTTGTTCTTTATTTTTATCTCCACTGGGGCTCCTGGTATACTATCTTCACCTGTTTAATAATGACACAATCACAGGCTGCCTTAGAAAAGCATCAACAATTTCCAAAGCTAAGGGAATGCAATCACAATTTGTTTTTTCTTATTTGACTCCAGCTTCAGTAGCACAATACCCAAAGAGACTACACATGGTTAGTCAGTATTCTCCTAACTCTGTTGCACCCATTTATACACGGTGACAGGATAAAGCTAAATTATGATTTCATATACCCAAATCTTTTTTCTGCTCTTCTCTCTCATTCCTGTCTACCCCAAAGTAAATAAGACTTGATGATATTTCCATCTCTTCAAGAATTCACTATTGGGGTGATCAAATGTTTAACAGATAGTTGGGAGGAGGAAAAATCAAAGCCTGAATAAGCCCATGAAGGATAACCTGAGAATGGATATATCAGAAATAACTTTTTAAGGTGTCATTTAATCTCTTTAAGAGTCACAGATTTAGAGCTTGGAAAAACCTCAGGGGACATCTAGCCCAACTTATTTTACAGATAAGGAAACAGGCTGAGATGAAGTGACATGAATGATGTCACACTAATGACAGAAGTTGCAAGAAGCATATTTTAAAATTAGTTTTTAGTAGATGAGGTTTTTTTTTTAATATCACCATAGTTTCCCCCAGTTTCCTTCCCCTCTCAAGAATCATCCCATTTAACAAATAGTATTTTTTTTTTAAGAGAAAATGGATTGGAAAGAAATCAGTATAACTAAAAGATCTAGAAACAAAGTAGATGTTCTTTGAGTTTACCAGAAATTGTAATCCATAAATCAAATGGTATATTACTGTGCAATAAAAATTTATAAATGTGAAGAATTCAGGGGGCTCTTCAAAAGTTTATATAAACTAAAGCAGAGTAAAGTCAACAGAACCTTGAAAACCATATACAATGACTACACTAATATAAATTCAAAGAACATAAAATGAAATAATGTAATATGTAATATTGCATTATAACACAATAATGCAATATACTAATTACCAAGCTTAGCTTGGTTAGAAGTGACCTAGAGATAGGAGAGAATGTACTTTTTTCCCTTTTTGGCTGAGATGGTGGGTTATGGAATTATGGAATCATTAACTAATTAATTATGGAATTCTTTATTCCTTTTTTAATTTAACAGGGGACCTGGAGGTTCTCTTACTATAGAGATGTGTAGGGATTAACCAGTCCATAGTGACAGGAAGGAGAAACCATAGAGTCAGGAAGGAGGAACCATAGAGACAGGAAGTGAGGTAGAGAGAGGGTGAAAAAAATGCTGCCAGCAGCAGTTGGTGAGTCTATCAGTTGCTGACAATTGAGGCTGGCAGTTGCAGGTGGTCAGTTGCTGACAGGGCTGGTATTTGCTGGGAAGTTGGCTGCTAAGAGTATGTTGGGTTGGTGGTTGGCATTTAGTTTCTGGAATATAAAAGCAGGCCTGAGTTTACTGAAAGGGCTTTTTGGCTTCTGGTTTGGGCAGTTGTTTTTTTTTTTCCCTTTCTTGAACTTTTTGGAAGGTGGCTGGTCATTGTTGACAGACCTTATTGGGGTTGGATTAAACACTGATTGGTTCTGATTGGGCTGGATTGGGTTGGAACTTTGTGGGGTGGGTGTTAGTTAGAGGTAGATATAGGCTGTTTTAGGTAGTAATTATAGGTAGTTATAGGATAACTAGTATAGACATTAGGAAATTTTCTTTCTCTATCTCCTATATTTCTCTCCTTTCCTATATTCTTTTACTATCTCTATTTTAATTAAACTAAATTGTTAATTGTTAAAAGCTGATGGAAGTTTTCTTTGGCTTAAAGGCATAATATTAATTTACAACTCTGGTTTATTCTTATTGAAACTTAAATTATTTAAAGCTACTCTCTTATTTTGTTAAAACCCCTATTTTAACCTTTACAGCTGAGATGGTGGATTATGGGTGTGGAACGCTGGCACATACTGACAGAATCTATTGATATATATATATATATATGTATATATATATATATTCTTTGTTAAAAGGAATGGCTCATTTGGTGGGGAGGGTAAGAAAGGNTCCAAACCTCTTATTCTTTCTTCAAGTACCCCTCCACTACCTTTCCCTGACTCTTAGAGTTAAAGAATATCTCCATTGTATGTGTGTGGGCATAAGGCTAGAGATGGAAAATAATCAACCGCCTCGTTTATCTTAATATAGTGACCTTAAAAATATTGGTCATCTATGAACTCAGATAAAATTTGGAAAGGTTTTTACCCGATAAAGATCAAATAAAAATGCTTTGACTTCTAAAAGGATTGACCTTAAGCTATCTGGAAGACTCAGCTATATAAAATGATGCATTCTCAGAGGATTCTGGCCAAAGTTTTATTATAGCTGAATCCTGAAAGATATCAGGATTTAATAAATATATGTTCTACTCATTTTTAAGAGTATAAGTTTGCCTATGAGGGGCCGTAAGATATATACATATATATATATATATATATATAAAGAGAGAGAGAGAGAGAGAGAGATGAAATCATAAGGACAAAAATTAGAGATAAAGATTGGGGGGGGCAGCTGGGTAGCTCAGTGGATTGAGAGTCAGGCCTAGAGACGGGAAGTCCTAGGTTCAAATCCGGCCTCAGACACTTCCCAGCTGTGTGACCCTGGGCAAGTCACTTGATCCCCATTGCCCACCCTTACTACTCTTCCACCTATAAGCCAATACACAGAAAGTTAAGTGTTAAAAAAAAAAAAAAAGATTAGGGCTGGACATATTTTACTGATATAGGGATCTCTCCGGAGTTAAAAAACAAAACAAAACACAAAAACTATTGCTACCAATACAGGTCAGCAATTCCTCTGCAATTCAGTCTTACAGAGCTATATAGAGTAATCAGAGTTCAAGAAACTTGCCCAGCATCTCCTGAGCATCACCTCAGAAGTGGAATTTGAACCTCAGATTTCCCTGTTTTGAGGCTCTTTCCACTATGCCACAATAACAAAGGATAAGAAACATTTCATGAAAGCTGTTTTACATCACCATAGTTTTCCCCAGTCTCCTTCCCTCACGCAAGAGCCTCCCCATTTAACAAATAGTATTTTTAAAAAGATACAAAGAACTGGAAAGAAATTGGCATAATTGAAAGATCTAGAAACAAAGTAGATGCCCTTTGATTGTGCCACAAATTGTATATGGAAGTGTCCTTTAAAAATATGATTATTTTATAATATGCCTATAATTATCTATATATCTATAATCTATAGATAATAAATATCATTAATAGAGAAAGACCAAGTGAAAGATCAGAAGTTTTCCCAGTTGCAAATGGAGAAATTTGTGTTTTACACATTATTTGACACAGTTCTAGAAATGATAGCTGTAGCAATAAAGACTAATTAAAAAAAAAATCAAAGTACAAACATGCTCAGTATCTAGCAAAAGGAATACAAATGTCACTATACCATGACATTTCAACAAATCCATCTAGAGAGTTCCAGTTCATTTTGGATTGCTAAAATTATTAAAATAATGATAACCTCCACAAAATCTGATTTAGATGTTTCAACATGGAGTGGAGATATCAATGGATTCTCAAAAGTTAAACTACTAGAGAGTAAGCTCTGTGAATTTATTTCATGATGAAAGGAATGCAAATACAACCCCAACAACTCACCCAATGGATGGGTAGACATACTCTTGGAGGAAGTGAATCATAGGGATCTTGATATATTATCAGTATAAGTGAAACCAGAAGAGAGATGGAAGGTATAGGAAAGGGGAAAGAAAGTTCACAGATTCTTCCCTGATAAGCAAATAAAGTATCTGGAGGAATTGGTTTCATGGTGCATCCAAAGGCAATGAAACATTTCATGGAATACTTTGGTTATTTTGTTTTGCAGTACTTATTTTAAATATTTTTAAAATGACTACTGTAAAAACAATTGCAAAATAAAGTAACATCTCTTGTAGAATGTGCAGAGATAAAAATATATTAAGAACTCAAATCAGGGGACAGCTAGGTCTTTCAGTGAGAGACCTAGAGATGGGAGGTCCTAGGTTCAAATCTGGCCATAGACACATCTTAGCTGCGTGACCCTGGGCAACTTAACCCCCATTGCCTAGCCTTTACCACTTTTCTGCCTTAGAACCAATACAGAGTATTGATTCTTACAAGGGTTAAAAAAAAAAAAACTCAATCATGATCAACATATTACTCTTGTAACCTGGTTACCTCACCCTATGGTAGTGTTGGATAGTTGATAGAAAACCTGCCTTGGAGCTATGAAGACTTAGGTTTCAGACTTGCCTCCAAAATACACTGATCGTCGGATTCTGGGTCAATCACTTAATTTCTCAGCTCTCCGGGCAGCTACATAAAATTATTAGCGGTAACCTTTATTGATAGAATGAGTTTCTTTACCTCGGAGTTCCCTATTCCAGTGAAATCTCAGATCCAGTCCCTATCTTTTGTTTTTATATTACATCATTTTCTTTCTGTTTTTTTAAAAAAAGCCTTTACCTTCCATCTTAGAGCCAATATTATGTATTGGTTCTAAGGCAGAAGAGTGGTAAGGGGAGGCAATGGGGATTAAGTGACTTGTCCAGGGTCAAACAGCTGGGAAGTGTCTGAAGTCAGATTTGAACCCAGGAACTCCCACCCCCAGACCTGGCTTTCAATCCACTTATTACTTTCATTTTTAAATAAATACCGCACCCTCCCCTGTGTACCTCCTTCCTCAGTAAGATATCCATTGTAACAAATAATAAAAATAAAAAGGAAACATCACTGTATGACCTTGAGGAAGTCACTTAACTTCTCAGTATTCTAGGAAAATTTCTAAAATATAAATTACAAAAAAGATGCCAGCCTGCATTGGAGGAGGGAATTTCCTCCCCCAGGTGTTCTCTTTACTAAGGAAATCACAGGTTTATACTTCCAACCCTTTACAATGATACTTAGTGACATCGATGCTGAGGTGAGAATAGATGAGAACAGTGAAAAATATATTGGAAAATGTGGATCGGGAATGGAGATGGGTTTTAAGTTCTTTGCATAATTTTCCTACTTCCTCATCCTCTGCAATAGACATTTGCTCATAAATTGCAATTAACTTCACGGTGGCCTTTTCATCCTGAGCATCAGAATTCTAGAAAAGCAAACAACCAAGGAAGTGATGTTTCATGTTGCCTTTGGATACTTGATAACATCAACTCTGCCAACTTCTCTATTTATGTCTCTGTGGAGAATCCATGACCCATTTAGCTGCAATCCATTTAGCTGCGACTTCCTTATACCTCTTGGTTTTATTTATAGCAAGAATGTCAATATTAATGATTCATTTTCTCCAGTGGTATGTCCCGTTGCTACATTGCTCACCAAAGACCTCACATTTAGAGTGTCAGCTATTATTAGTGTTTACAAACAATTTCACTTCCTTGCTCTGATGAGACATTAATTGTGGGATTTTTGTGGAGAGGGTCCTGGGTGAAATATCACAAGGGTAAAAATAAGAAAGGCTATGTCTGGCCAGAGGAAGATTTTTTTATTCTAAGAATCAGAGAAGGTACCATTTGAACTGGGATGTATACGATTTGGAAAAGTATAGAGAAGAAGGGGTTTTAGAGGCATCTTATGAGCAAAGGTATAGAGGTGGGAAAGTGTTAGATATGTATATTTATTATGTGAATTGTCCAGTCTGGCTGAAGTATAGTAGAAGGGGCTAATGTGAGAGAAGGCTAGAAAAATGGTGCAATGAAAGAAGGCTGGAGTTAGGAAACCTGCGTTCAGATGCTCTCTCTCTCTCTCATGCTTACTATGTATGAGGCTTTAGCAAATTCTTTCCTCTCTGGGTCTGAATTTGTAAACTATAAATTTACAAAATTAGGGAGATGGACTAAGTGAAATCCCTTCTAGTTCCAGATATATGATCCTGTGATCCCATGAAAGTTAGGAGTACTCTAGGTTGTAAAGGACCTTGATTGCTAGATAAGTTCAGGGATCAATAATGGGAGCCATTGAAGGATTTTTGAGTAGAGAAATAAGGTGATCAGTCTAGTGTTTTGGCCATGGTGTGAAGAATGAATTGCAAGGGCCACATGTTGGAGGCCACTTGGAAGACCTGCAGGATAGCTTAAGTGGTTCAGAGGTAATTAAGACTTATACAATGCTGTTGATAGTAGGAATACAAAAGATAGAACTAAAAACTATTGGCTTGATCCAAGAACTTTCTATTTATCAGAATGATCCTGAAATAAATAGAATGGGCTGCCCTAGCATGGAAGCTTTGCTTTCTTCAAATAAAGTGCCCCTAACTTCTTGTGTGTATCATGGACCTTTTTGTAGTATGGTGGAGTCAATGAACCCCTTGGAATAATATTTTCAAATAATTGAAAGAAATGTTCAATTTCAGCTAGAAACTTAATAGGTATAACTATTTCCTATCCAAATTCATGGATCTCCTGAAACCTATCCAGGAACTCCCAAATAAGAACCCCTGTTTTGAGATAGTCAGATAGAGCAGTGAATAGAGTGCTAGACTTAGAATCAGGAAGACTGACTCTCTCTCTCTCTCTCTCTCTCTCTCTCTCTCTCTATATATATATATATATATATATATACATATATATATATATATATATATATATATATATATATATATAAAAATGTAGTTATACAGAGCATTGTGTTCCCCCTAGGCTACTCGAGATTCATTTTAGAGGCAACCCAGTCCCTCCCTTCATAGAGTTTACCTTCTCTTCCCTTTACTAAAACAAAATCTCCTTTCTACATCTTCCAATGCCCCTCTGTTTCCAAATTAAGAGAGAATTGTTGATATTGTTATATCTTGATAACGAACTTTAAAAATCTTAAATCCCTTTGATAGGAAGCTGGATTCTAGTTCACTGGATAGAGCGCAGAGTCTAAAGGCAAGAAGACTCCTCTTCCTGAGTTCAAATCCAGTTTTGGATAAATTCCAGGCTTGTCACTGAACCCTGTTTGCCTCAGTTTCCTCACTTGTCAAATGAGCTGAGGAAGGAAATGGCAAACCACTTCAGTATCTCTGCCAAGAACAACCTAAATAGAGTCATGAAGAGTCAGACACTACTGAAAAATGACTGAACGACAACAGTGTATGTTCAGGAAGAGTTTTCAGGATTTTCTCCCCTTTCCTCTTTCTAGGTTAAGTCAATGAGTAGACAAGACATCCAGTCAACTAACAGGTAACTCAGGGATGCTTTTAACAGTTCATCTGGCACATACAGAGTGGGTGGTAAAGTGCTAGGAAGTAATGGGAATGATTTTTTAAAAATTTAATTTAATTTTTATTCTAATACAAAACACACTTCCATATTGGTCATCGTAAGAGCACACTCAAATAAAACCAAAACCCCTAAACAAAACTGTAAGTACACTGATATGAAACACAGTATGCTTTGATCCTCATCCATCCGACTCCGTCATTTCTTTCTCTGGAGGTGCAGATCATTCCAATGGGGATGATTTTTTTAGGCAGGACTCCTTAGGAAGCTGTTGTTCAGTCATTCAGTTGTGACCTCATCAACAATGGCATAGAGCTATCCATGGAGTTTACTTGGCAAGGATACTGGAATGGTTTTACCATTTCCTTCTCCAATGGATCCAATGAAACTTATTTTTTTTTTTTTTAAGGCAGAGGTGAAATGACTTGCCAGGGGCTACTCAGCTAGGAAGTGTTTGAGTCTGGGTCTTCCTGACTCTAGGCCCAGAGCTCTATCCACTGAGCCATAGCTGCCACTTTCTTTTGGAATCAGGGAAGAGAAATTAGAGATGAACTAATGGGATTACTTCCAAAAAAACCAAACAAAAAACAAAACTACTTTTCTTGAAAAAAAGTTAATCAGCTTCCAGGTAAGTAGTACAAAGAGAAAGCTGCATTCCAAGCTTTTCCATGATCTTCAGAAACTTCTTTATCCTGGAAGGTCACTGAAGCCCTGAAATTCAAACCTCAGAAGCCCCATCTTCCCCTGCAGCCAAGAGCCCCCACTCTAGGAGGATGCCCAGGCCGGCCATGTCTTCATTTCTCCCCGGGGCCACAATCTGACCCCTGCCACCTTGGCCTTTGTAGGCCCCTTGTATCGTTGTCCTCCTTCATCAGAGTGTAGGCTGCTCAACGTGGGGACTGTCATTCTCTTCACAAGCTCCAAGAATCTATGCCACTGGCGTGCCATTGCGTGCTATTGGCATGCCGCAGTGTGCCGTTGGTGCACCACTGCATGACAAGATGCCATTCCATGATGCAGCTGCGTTGTCATCTGGTGTATGACACAGGCGTGGCATTGCATGATGCATTTGTGCCACAGTATGACATTGCACACTGTTGCATGAAGCAGGCATGGCATCGCCTTGCCAAAGATCATATCTAATAAGTGTCTGATGCCAGATTTGAACTCGGAGCTTCCCAGTTTCAGGTTCAGCATTCTATCCACTGTACCACATACTTGCCTTTGTCCACAGATTGGCAAAGTTGACAAAAATGGAAAAGTTTCATGTTAGAAGAATGGTAAAAAAAAAAAGGTTTTTTTTTTTTTTAAGACCCTTTTTTTTCTGTCTCAGTAACAATTCTAAGATGGAAGGGCAAAGGTTAGGCAAAGAGGGTTGAGACTTGCCCAAAGTCACACAGCTAGGAAGTGTCTGAGGCCAGATTTCAACCCAGGTCCTCCCGACTCCAGGCCTGGCACTCTATCCACTGAGCCACCCAGCTACCCTGATGCTTTAATGCATTATTAATGGAGCTGTGAATTGGTTCAGCCACTCTGGAAAGCAATCTGGAACCATTTCCAAAAAGTTACTAAATCGTGCCTTTGACCCAGTTGATACCATTGCTTGACTCATTCTCCAGAGTTCAAAGGTAAAGAAAACAGCCCTCTACATACAAAAATATTTGGACTAGGCCTTTTTTTTTTTTTTTTTTTTTTTTTTTTTTTTTTTTTTTTGCTGTGCCAAAGAACTGGAAACTAAGGAAATACCCCTACAATTGGGTAATGCTGGAAAATAATATGGTATATGAATGCAGGAGAATGCTATTGTGCTGTAAGAAGTGATGAAAGGATGGTTTCAGATAATCCTGGGAAAACTTGTGTGAAATGATGCAAAGTAAAGTCAGCAGAACCTGGAGAACAATTTATACAATATCAACATTGTAAAAAATGAGCAATTCTGAGAGTTTCATGCAATGATCCGTCATGGTTCCAGAGAACCAGTGTTGAAGAAGGCTACAATTTCCTGACAGATGGACTGAGTAATCAGATGAGATTCATTTTTGAACATGGCTAATATGAAAATTTGTTTTGCTTTGTTTGTACAAGGGGTTTTGTTTTTATTTTCAGAGGTGAGGGAAGCAAGAGGGAAAAAAATAAATGCTTTCCAATCAAAAAAAATAACAAAAAAGAAATAAATTTTATAGGGACTATGGCAGAAATATCTTTCAATGTTAAATGTTATATTACCACATATATTTATGTTGCCATAAAGTTTTATATTCTTCTATTTAATTATTCTTATTCTGAACTTTATTTTTGTTCAGTTGTTTTTAATCATGTTCAGCCCATCATGACCTCATTTGTGATTTTCTTGGCAAAGATACTGGAATGGTTTGCCATTTTTTGCTTCTTCCTTTTTTTTTTTTTTTAAACTTTTGTCTTCTACCTTAGAATCAAAACTGCCTTGTTTACAAGGCAGAAGAGCAAAAAGGGCTAGACAATGGGGGTTAAGTGACTTGCCCAGGGTCACACAGCTAGGAAATGTCAGAGGCCAGATTTGAACTTGGGAAGATTAGTCTTCCTGACTCCAGGCTTGGCATTCTATCCTCTGTGCCACCTGGTTGCCCCATACTGAACTTAATGAAATCCAAATAAAATGGGCATTTCCATATGCATGAAACAGAAAAGGAGGACTTCCTTTTCCACCAAGCTCCCTTCCAGGAACTCAATTTCCTTCCCCAGCTTCTTAGTTTCCTTCTATGTGTTATCTTCCCCTATTTGAATGTAAACTCCTTAAGGACAAGAATTAGTTTTTTTTTTTTTAATGTATCCAGCTCTTATTACAGGGCTTGGAATATAGTAAAGATTTAATAAATGCTTTTTAACTTGACAAGAAAAATACCGTTATGAATAATTTGGTGTATATGGGACTTTTCTTTCTACCTTTGTTCCTTTTAGAGTATGCACTGAGTAGTGGAATTTCTGGATCAAATGGTAGGGCATTTTGCCACTTTTTTTTAGTATAATTATAAATTGTTTTCCAGAATTGTTGGAATAATTTAGAGCTTTACCAACAGTGTAGAGACCTGTTTTTGTTTGTTCAATAAATCTTAACTTTATGTCTTAGAATCAAAACTAAGAATTAATTCCAAAACAGAAGAACAATAAGGGCTGGGCATCTGTAGTTAAGGGACTTGCCCAGGGTCACAGAGCAAGGAAGCAAGACCAATTTTGTGCTGCCCCTTCAACAGTGACTCTACCCATTATTTGTCAGCTTTACCAATTTGCTCTAGGTGTGAGGTGATACCTCAGTTGTTTTTATTTTAATTGCTCTTATTATTAGTATTTTGGACAATCTTTCATATTATTTTTAATCATTTGCAATTCTTTTGAAGCTACTTATATATGTATTCTTTGGCCACTTATCCCCTAACGAATGATCCTGGAATTTTATTTTAATTCCATATATATTGTGACTATCAGACTTCTATCAGAGGCAAAGCAAAGATTTATTTCCCATTCAACAGTTTCCCCTCTTACCCTAATCATATGGGTTTTCATCATGTATTAAATATGGTTAAGAATTCTAGCCTAGCATGATGAAATTTGCAAATATTCCATATATGTACAATGACCAGGTATCATCTCTTTTCAGGGATTAAAATCAGAAGACGTGTATAATAGATGTCATTTACTTGCTTTTTTAAGGGGTGAGGGAAGGGCTGGAGGGAGGGAATTTGGGACACAACATTTTAAAAAATAAACCTTAAAAATATTTAAAAATGTAATAGGGAAATATTCAATGAAACAAAAGAAACAGATTTAAAGAAAATAAAGAAATAATCATCAAAGATATTGGGTAGAGGAAAGATTTACATGAAATGACATAAAATGAAGTAAGCAGAACCAGGAAAGCATTGTACACAGTTACAGCAATAATGTATGATGATCAACTGTGAACGATTTAGTTATTCTTAGCACAATGATCCAAAACAACGCCAAAGGACTCAGGATGAAAAATTCTATGCACTGCCAGAAAAAGAACTGATGGAGTCTGAATGTAGATTGAAGCAGACTGTTTTTCACTCTATTTTCATGAGCTTTTTTTAAGTGATGTTTTTCCCCCATAATATGATTCATATGGAAATATGTATTGCATGATAACACAGATACAACCTATATCAAATTGTTTACTGCCACAAGTATGGGGAAGAGAAGGAGGTAGGGAGAGAATTTGAAACTTAAAATGTGAGAAAGCAAAAGCTAAAGATTGTTTTTACATGTAATTTGTAAAAATAGTACTAAGAAAAAGAGATTTAGTAGGCTAAAAAATAGAATATTTGTTCAATGAAGACCCAGAAAAAAACTGAACATAGGATTAGAGTACTCAATAAAGCGCAAGATACCAACTAGTGAGGTAAAGACTCCACATTCACAAAAATTGTTGAAAAAACTGGAAAGCATTTTGATTGAAATTAGCGTTAGACCAACATCTTACACCATATACCACAATAAACTCTAAATATATACATGACAAAGATTAAAGGCTATTTTTCTTTTTTTTTCAAAAAAAGTTAGAGAAGGGAAGGCAATGCTTTCCACAACTGTGGTTGAGTGAGAATCTTAACTAAACAGAGGGTAGATGTTATCAGAGAAGATAATAATCCTGAAAAGCAAGTAAAATAGAAGTAAAATCAATCCACTTGTTTATTTCTTCTCCTTTGACACATCATAGGCACATCTAGTAGGGAACAAACCTTCTTTTATATTTATATCAAATTCCCTATGTATCTTACGTATCAGACCTTTATCAGAATTATTGTGATTTCTTCCCTGCCCTCCCATTTAACTACTAAAACTTAAAAGGAAAGCAGTAAAGTGGAAAAAACACCACCCCCCAAATAGTTCTAATATAAAGTCTGATATCCAAGATATATAGGAAATGGACATAAACAGAGGAGCCATTCACTACCGATATTTCAAAGGATAAGAAAAGTCAGTTCTCAAATAACGAAATTAAGCTATTAACATCCATGTAAAAGAATACTCCAAATTCTAACAATAAAATAAATGTAAATTAAAGAATTCTGCTCCAGCCATGGTTGTGAAAGGTAATTGATTTCAATCACTTATAATTCTTTTTTTTTGTTTATACGATAAAGATGTTCAAGTTGAATTTCCATTTTTAGTTTTTTGTAGTATGTAGAATACGTTGTTGGTCTAAACTTTGTTTTTGCCAAATTATTTTTCAGTTTTCCCAGCAGTTCTTGTTAAAAAAGAGAGTTCTTCCCCATGTAGTTTATGCTCTTGAACTTTTCCAGCATTGGTTTATTAAGTTCAATTAATTCAGATTCTTGCTTATCTAATCTGGCCCATATGTCTACTTTTCTATTTTTCTAATTGGTACCAAATAGTTTTGATTATTGTTAAAATAGAGTATAATTTTAAGTCTGGAAGCATTATTCTCTGTTCCTCCTTTAAAAATTATTTGCCTTGAGATTATAGACTTTTTGTTACTCCAAATTAATTTTTTTTTAAGGAAGCATCATCTCTTCTTTTTTTTATTATATCTTGGATATTTTTTTTTAACCCTTGTACTTTTGTGTATTGTCTCATAGGGGGAAGATTGGTAAGGGTGGGCAATGGGGGTCAAGTGACTTGCCCAGGGTCACACTCCAAATTAATTTTATTAAAAAATTTTACTTTTAATGAGCACTTATAAAAATTGATGGGATGAGAACGGTAATTACTTACTCAGCTTCACACTGATGTTTCCATGTATGAGTGAACATGTTGCAGTAGTCAACACAAAATTTTCCTGTACTATAACACCACCACAGAAGTCCTTTCCTTCTGAATTTGTTAATTTGACCTTAAAAAAACAACAGAAATTAGCCAAAACTATGTACAACAACCTATACTAGAGATCTCATTTCTGCCCTGCTTCCATCCTGCCCTGCTTCCAATTTTGTTTGTATTGGGCCTCAAATTGTGACTTAGTAGCTTTCTCATTAGAAGATGTCTGAGTACAGGACATGGAGTCAGGAAAAACAGGATTTGAATCTTGTCTCAGACATTTGCTTGCTGTGGCCAATCATTTAACCTCTGCAGACCTCAGTTTCTTCATCTGCAAAACTAGAGGGTTGGTCTTGATGAACTCTTTATGGTCTCTTCCAATTCTAATTCTATGATCCTATGATCCCTATTTTTCTTTTTCAAAAATTACTTATTTAGCAGGTATAGCCAACATTAAAATCAACATGGAAATAATAAAGAAGACAATTTGGGAGAAAAGGTATAAACTATTTAATCTAGTCTCATTGTTGTCACTTATAAGTGTCTAGTAGATATTATCTTATTTATTCTTAGACAGTTACATTCACTGAAGTTACCAAACTTGAATTTAGAGGAAATTTCAGTGTGCGAGCCAGGAGGGAGCACTCAAAAGTTTAAGTGGTATTTTAATTTAAAATGACAAATTTCTGCATAGTTTAAATGCAGAAAAATGGAGCTGCTTAGTAAAACATGAAATTGAATGACCATTCTTTTCTTTAAGTTTTTATTTTATTTTTCTCAGTTACATGTAAAAAGTTTTAAATAATTTTTAAGTCCCAAATTTCCTTTTTCTCACTCCCCTTCTCCCTCTTTGAGAAGACAATTCCTGTGTTTGTCTTGGCAGATAGATTCCTAAGTATTTTATATTGTCTAGGGTGATTTTAAGTGGAATTTCTCTTTCTAAACTCTTGCTGTTGTAACCAAGAATTTCTAAGAATTTTAAAATATTGTTGATATTTTGCTGGATAGATTTTTTTCTTAAAAAATTAGATAAATGAATATTTTTACATAGATTGTAGAAATGGAGGAGATTATAGCTGAAGCTGCTAATCTCTGCTATAAAGAACTGGCTTTGCTGGATGATTCCAAATTATTTTAGAATTTAGACTCTTTTTAGTGACAAATCTACAGTGGAAGAAGGCAGATTTAGGAGCAATGGGTGGCAGATAGCATTTTAGCTTGAAGTAAGGAGAAATGTCTAACCATTAGAGCTATTTTAAAAGTAGCCTTGGCTGTCTCAGGAGTGTGTGAATTCCACATCATTGGGGATATTCAAAGAGAGCCTAAGTAACCACTTGTCAGAGATACTTTAGAAGGCATTTCTGTATGAATATGGGTTGGTCTAGGTATTCTGTAATAGTACACATTTCTATAGTGTTTTAAGCTTACAAAGTACCGCCCTGTGAATTAGCTATTTCAAGTATTATTATTCCCTGTTCACATGTGATTAAACAGACCCAAAAGACTTGTTCATAGCTACACAGTTGTTAAGTGTCAGAAGATTCAAACCCTGCTCAATAATTAGAACTTCGTATCTCTCTCTCTCTCTCTCTCAATGTCTCCTGGTCTCTCTCTTTCTCTCTCTGTCTTCCTCTGTCTTTCTCTCTCTCTGTCTCTGTCTCTCTCTCTCTTTCTCTCTTTCTCATATATTTATAGTTAAATAATGTGAAACACCTCATATATAGATACCTATCCATATATTTATATATACACACATATAGATATGTATATGTAACATACATATTTTAATATAATATACACGATCTATACACAATACACACAATATCACTCTATTGCCATTATAAAACTCAGAGTTTGGCTAGATTCTTAAATTAAGGTTATTTTAATTAATTTAAATTAATTAAATTAAACCTTTGTGATATCATCTACCTCTTTGGTAGTCTGGTGAAACATATGAACTCTTTTTCACAATGATATTTTTAAAATACAAAAGAAACATATATGTTTCTATATATAAATATAAAATATAAATATAAAATATGAATATATGAATATATATATGTGAATGATTGTAAAGGAAGCCTTTTATTGAAATAAAGATGTAATTTTTTTTCCTCATCTAAATTCGGAATCTCTGAGATCTATGCCTTCTTGGGTGTAGGGGTTAGAAGATCTGTGGGACTCCATTTGAAGAACCCCTTGGGCTAGATGATCTCATTTTCAGCTCTTAATTCTATGACCCTTTTGAATTATAAATCATCTACACAGAAGGGATCATTGACGCCATGGTAATGGATAATGCTAAAAGGATGAAAAGTATAAAGAGGCTGAATGGCCAAGAGAAGAACAATCATGGAAGAGGCTAGAGAGGTAGAGAAAAAAAACCAGGATAGTGCACCTTCTACCGTGCTTGATTGGCTGTTCTTGTGGCACATACCCATATATTGATAAAGGTGCTATCTCATTAAAAAGTAAAATCTCAGAGGTCTTAAGGGACCATTATCACATGGCAAATCTTATATAGAGTCAACTAGAGGACATTGCCTCAATTTGCTTTATTTTAAGAAAGGTAACACTGATACCATTTTCAAGTAAAGAAAAAAAGCTCTAGTGAGGGGGAGGTCTTCTGTCATTTGCTATTTTTCATGTCTTAAAAATAAGAATCAGGCTTCAGACACTTTGTAGCTGTGTGACCCTGGGCAAGTCACTTGACCCCCATTGCCTAACCTTACCACTCTTCTGCCTTGGAGCCAATACATGGTACTGACTCCAAGACAGAAGGTAAGGGTTTAAAAAAATATATACACAAAGACTTAAGTATTTATTAAGGATAATTTTCCATTACCTGCCATGGGAAAGTCCAGTTGGCATTCTTCAAAGTCACATTGTTTTCAGAATTGAGGATTCCACATGCACACTTCTCTTCAGTCGGAATAATAAAACATGGAGAAAAGTCATTGAAATCTGAGTCATAGGTAAATTCATCTTATGTTGATATAAAAACCTCATTCATTAATATCTAAAATCCATTTCCTTTATAGATTCATTCTATATTATATTATAATTCCTTTATAAGATTTATAATTTATTAATTATAATATCTATTATATACATAGAATATATGATTTATAATTCCTTCATAAAATTTATTCCTTTATAGGATATGGATAATATCAGTCAAAAACTTCAAGGAGTTTACATTTTACATAATATAATTATGTTATAATATTGTATAAAATCTAATGTCCTAAAATAAATATATTAATAAAGTTTGATGTAACCTTTTTTCCCCCCCATGAAGCTGGGGTTTGCTGATTAATGTATGGTATGAGGAAGGAAAGTACTTCATTACAATGAAATAAGCCAAGCTTTTGGTCATCATTCACAGGACAGAAGGGAAGAACCTTGATACAGATAGATAGGAGATCGTCTAACTCAGTGCTGCCAAATTCAGATAGAAACAGGGTCTCTAGACCAAATATAAAGATCACCGTAGTTCTCATTTGGCTTAGTTTTTGTTACAATTAGAATTCTCTGGAGGCTGTATATTAATTTGTAGTTATATATTAGTAAAAGTTAGAGAATCATTGTGCTTAATTAATCTGAATTTGCCATGATTGTCTAGCCAAAAGCAGCCACACCAGGAAGTCTCCAGCTCAAGCATGCCAAGAGCCAAAAGCCCAAAAGGGATCTCCCCGCTTCCTTAGTCCCCCCTCTTATAAAGCCACTGATGTCGCTCTTTCTGTGGCTCTCTAGCTGGACAGATTTGACCTGAGTCCGGGTCAGAGTCAATCTTCTGGACACCAGGAGTCATGTGGGGAGTAGAGGCCAGCCTCTTTGGGGAGCCACAAGGTCTCTGGCATCCTCCTTTAGTACACCTAAGTGCCCAGTCAAAGGCTGGGACTGACATGGACTTAAATGGGTTTCAAAATGGAGTAAGGGTTCCATTTTATCTTAAATTCACACATTTTGAAATGTAATGCTCTCTCTGTTTTATTTTAATTTGTTTTGTTAAATATTTTCTAATGACATTTTAATGTGGTTCAGGCCACATGTTTGACACCTTTGGTCTAACATGTAGTACTAAAGTCTGAATGAATCTATTGTGGACTTACCATTTGGAATACATGATTTGTGGTCCCTTCCAAGTTTATAACCCTTCGCACAACTGCAGATATAAAATTCCTGTCCTGGACGACAAAAGTGATCACATCCTTCACTTCTTTTGGAATGACATTGATTTTTAGCTGAACAAGAAAAATCGCAGATTTTAACATGAGTGTGGGAAAACAATCTCTTTTATAATTTTCTTATACTTGTTTATAATTTCCTTATGCCCAGTTTTCAAATTTGAAGTTTTAATGTTTTTCCATTGTTTCTTCTTCATATAAACATTTTTCATGACACACAGAACTAGATAAAATCAAATTTTCTTAAGTGAAAATTTATATATTTTTCAATTGCATGTAAAAACAATTTTTTACATTCATTTAAAAAGGGTTTTGAGTTCCAAATTCTCTCCCTCTCTTCCTTCTCTCTTCTTGAGAAGGCAAGCAATTTAATATAGATTAAAATAATACACTTAAAAAATCCTTACTTTCCATTTTAGAATCAATACTATGTATTGGTTCCAAGGCAGAAGAGTTATAAGGACTAGGCAATGGGGGTCTAGTGACTTGCCCAGGGTCACACAGCTAGGAAGTATCTGAAGTCAGGTTTGAACCTAGGACTTCCCATCTCTAGGCATGGCTCTCAATCCACTGAGCCACCCAGCTGCCTCCCATAATATACTTTAAAAATTATTTATTTAGGATATTTTCCCATGGTTACATGATTCTTGTTCTCTTCCTTTCCTCTTCCCTCCCCCTCTCCTGGAGCTGACTAGCAATTCCACTGTGTTATACATGTATTATTGCTCAAAAACTATTTCAATATTATTCAGATGTGTAATAGAGTGATCATTTAAAGCCCAAACCCCCAATCATATACCCATTGAACCATGTGATAAATCATATGCTTTTCTTCTGCATTTCTACTCCCTCAGTTCTTTCTCTCAATGTGGATAGCATTCTTTCTCATATGCCTTAGGATTGCTCTTGATCATCACATTGCTATTAGTAGCAATGTATTGCACTTGATCATTCCACAATGTTTCAGTTTCTGTGTACAACATTCTCCTGGTTCTGCTCCTTTCACTCTGCCTCAGTTCATAGAGGTTCTTCCAGTTCATGTAGAAATCCTCCAGTTCATCTTTCCTTACAGCACAATAGTTTTCCATCACCAACAGATACTGCAATTTGTTTGGCCATTCCCCAATTGATGGACACCCCTTCATTTTACAATATTTTGCCACCACAAAGTGCATAATATACTTTTAACAGAAATATTGGGAGAAATAAATAATTAGGAAGATATTCAACATAAATCTTTTGATCTAGACCATTATTCTGAGTCAGGGGCATGTCTGAAATATATAGGGAAAGTGATTTCCAAGGATTAGGATTTCTAAACCTTTCCCTTTGTTCCAGTATACAGCAATATAGTGAAAAAAGTATTCTACCTGGAATCAAGAAGTCATGAAAGGGGCAGCTGGGTGGCTCAGTGGACTGAGAGCCAGGCCCAGAGATGGGAGATATAAACCTAGCAGTAGTTTTTCTGGATCAAAAGGCAGACAGCCTTTTAAAGCCCTTTGAGCATAGTTTAAAATTGTCATCCCGAATGGTTGGACCAATTCACAACTCCACCAGCATTACATTAATGTCCCAATTTTGCCACATCCCCTCCAACATTTATTACTTTCCTTTGCTGTCATTTTAGCCAATCTGCTAGGTGTGAGGTGATATGTAGGACTCTTTGTGACACCATTTGGGATTTTCTTGGCAGAAATACTGGAGTGGCTTTTCATTTCCTTCTCCAGCTCATTTTTGTGATGAGGAACTAAGGCAAACTGGGTTAAATGACTTGCCCAGGGTCACACAGCTAGTAAGTGCCTGAGATTGGATTTGAACTCATGAAGATGGCTTTTCATCATTCTAAGTCCAAAACTCTGCCCACTACACCACTTTACTGTTCTTTTTCATATGATAGAAACTCTATAAAATAACAGAGAATGTGAACCTTGAGAACGAGAGGCTCCTTAATTGATCCCAGACACTTAAAAAAATTAAAAAATGTTTTAACTTTAAAATTTAAGCATTAAAAATTAAAAAAAAATTTTTAGACTAAAAGCAAGCTACAATTGTATCAGAGTATGGCTGAATAAATCTTCTGAGGCAAAGGAAGCTGAGAAGAGAGGTCAATGGCCAAAGAATAGATCTTACCCTGAACCAGTGTCCAGGGAAAAGATAGATGAAGCCTAGGACCTCTTTTAGAAGGGAGGCAGAACAGAAAGGATCAAGTACCACCTGGCCACCTCTACCCTTCACAATGACACCCACTGGTGTTACATAAGACAATTTCTTTTTATTCTTCATACAAAGACAAACTGTTTACTGTTCCTTCATTCTACATTCTGAATGACCTTTGTCTCACTGAAAACTCTCCCACTGTTTTCATTGTAAATGGTACATAAAACCTTATGCCGAGCATCTCTGCTTTCTAAGAGGGTCAGACCAGTAAAATGAAGTACCTAGAATGAAAAATAATTTGCTTTATTTCTTATGCAGGTTTATAATCTGTGAGCAAAAACTGATATCCAAAAAAGAAAAAAATATGCTAAAAAATATGCTGATGAACATGCCAGTACTCCTATTCATTAATTAAGTATTCTGTTTGCAGTTAGTTCTGTTGTGAAAATGATCATTTTGTCTTAATATAGCTCTTAATTATATTGTTTTCATCTTGTTCAAGCAATCTTGTTTTCTAATAAGAAATACACGATTGTAAGACCTTAAATACCAGTGATGGTCTCTTTTCTGTCTCTGAATTCCCACATGCCTGAAACAGTGCCTCGCGCACAACAAGGACTTTCTCAGGCATTAATAATCAAATCAACATTATCTTTGCTACTCTAAAGGACATAATAATCTACTGCCCTATCCTTCCATTCAGAATGATTCTAAGTTAAAAGCTGCCTCGATGGCAGTTCCACTCTTCTTTACCTTTCTATTATTGTGCTCTCTGGAATTCCTATTCTATTGTTAAACAACTATGCTTCATATTTGACCTGTGCCCTCTCTGTGTCATTTTGTCTTTGTGTCCCTAGCCCCAGACCTGGAAGATAGTAGGTGATTAACAACTCCTTGTCTAATTGAATTACAGTGATTTATTATTTAGTCATTTCAGTTATGTTTGACTCTTTTTTGACTTCTTTTTTGGATTTTTTTGACAGAGATATTGAAGTGGTCCGCCATTTTCTTCTCCAGCTCATTTTACAGACGAGGAAACTGAGACCAGTGGGGTTAAATAATTTGCCCTGGATCACACAGCTCTCTCTGTCTCAATTTCCTTAACTGTTTTTGTTGTTCTCTTCTTTGTGACCCCCATTTGAAGTTTTCTCAGCAGAGTTACTAGAGTGGTTTGCCATTTCCTTTTCCATCTCATTTTACCAATGGAGAAACTAGGTCAAGTAGGGCTAAATAACAACCTGGATCACACAGCTAGTAAGTATCTGAGGTCAGATTTGAACTCCAGGTCTGGTGTTTTATCCACTATATCACCACTGTCCTTAACTGTGTAATGGGGATAATAATAGCCCCTTCCTCCCAGGATTGTTGTGAGGATCAAATGTGATAATATTTGAAAAGATACTCCAAATTTTGAAAGGCTATACAAATGCTAGCTATTCCTATTAATAGTAGAAGTAATAATTATGAAATATATCATAGGGAACAGTTAAAAAAAACCAATGTTTATGCACCTAATTTAGCACAGACAGAGGAGTAGAGTTGCTGGGCTTAAGTACAAGGATGACTTGGGACCAACATCCAATCTGTATCTTGGGTTATCAGCTAAATAATGTCTTTTTTGTGATATTATGGTGGGGCATGATAATCTGTTAATGTTGTTATTATGAAACAATATTGGTAGAGGCAATTTATTTGGGTTATGTCTACATTTTATTGATTCTTTTGGCCCTTTCTCCATCTAAAAATAGTAATCATACTCTTTCTCCTCCTTTCTATAATGTATATAGTTTTATATATTATATTATAGATTAATATATTATATGTTTATATATTATATAGGTTCGTATATCATATCATATCATATCACACCATATCATATTATATTACGTTGTATTACATTACATTATGTTATATTATATTATATTATGTTATGCTATATTATATTGTATTGTATTGTATTGTATTAATATAGTATACATGTACTCTATATATTTAGTACTCAATATTCCCTATATTATATTCTATAAATGATATAAAATGTGTACTCAGTGCTCTATAAATAAGCATTCACTTCTGCTTATTACTCAAGGTGACACCTAATAATTATGAATGCCACTAGTGGAAGAGCTATTTTGATTTTGATATAAAATGAACATAACATCCATTTAAAAAGAATGAATTGCAAGTGAGTAGTCCATTTATAATGGCAGAAAGTTTCTACACTGGGACTCCCCATGAGGCTCAAATTGTAGCTCTTAATCAAGAAAATAAAAGGCCTATGACAAAAAGAGAATGGGGAGAGGAAAGGAAGTGAGTTGGAGCTGAGAGTTTCCATGAACATTTTATGAAAGGAACAAAATTAAGTCACAGCTTTGGCTCTTACCATATTCACAGTTTGTTCCTTCATACCCTTCCAGGCAGCTGCAAACGTAGTTTCGGATGTTATCCTGGCACATTCCATTGTTCAGGCAGGGTTGGGAGATGCATGGAGTGCCATCTGTAGGAACACCACGTTAATGAAATATGGCGAGTTAAGAACTATGAAACATTTATTGAATGCAGTTATCTATAATTATGGGTATCATTCCTGAATTCATTTTAGTCTCAACCTCAGCCCTAGACAATACTTTTATGACAGCTTCTAAAATTGGCCTCATTGGCAAGCTTAACTTTTGATTCTTGGCCCATCCTCCCCATCCTCTGGATGAGATTCTTTCAGTGAATAAGACTGCCAGAAGGCATAAAGGCAAAGAGTATACACAGCAGGCCTAGAGGTCAGGGATAATTAAGGTAGCCAGAGACAGGATCATAGTTTTACAGATGGAAGGGACCTCCATGACTATCTAGTTGGACATCCTCCACCCCAAACCTCCACTTCATTTTATATAGTAGAAAACTAAAATCTTAAAATCTTGCCTTTTTCCCCCCCTTGCTTTCTTAACCTCCAATGTTATTCATTATATATTTTTTCAACCATTATCTTCTTAGATTTGATACTAGGTAGGTATTTATTCCAAGGCAGAAGAGTGGTAAGAGCTAGGTAATTGGGGTTCAGTGACTTGCCCAGGGTCACCCAGCTAGAAAGTGTCTGAGGCCAGATTGTTTTGTTTTTCTGAATTCAATTCCACAGATATTTATTAAGCATATTTGTCTGTATACTTACACTGTAGCAGATGCTGTGGGTATGAAGAAAAAAAGATAGTCTTTGCCCTTAAGAGCTTACATTGTAGTCTTTTTTCTCCCCTTTTTCAATTTAAAAATTTTCTTCTTTGCCATATAAACTCCTTTCTGATTCCACACATCTTTCCTAGACCGAGATTCCTAAATACGATGCCCCCCTCCCCTCAGTGTATCTATGTGGGGAGGGACAGATAGGAAGAGTAGTTTTCCCACATGGAAGAGGGACTGATGAGGGATCATGGGAAGTGGGAGCCACTGGAGTGGGGGGAACTTGTTAGGTCAGTGGAGAGGAAAGGAACTTGGGATGCCAGTGGTGAGCTAATAGAAAGTGAAGGGTGCTGACACCCTGAACTGAATATAGAACATATAATTGAAGTTTTGTCTGGCTCACTGACTTGCTTAAGAAGTAACCTGCCTGCTCAGAATTTGTTCTTTACCTGAAAATATCTAACTTGCCATACCGATGGATCCGATGAATATATCTGCTTCATGTTCTCCCTCTCCTCCTTGCCTCCTTGCCGCTTGGTGAATTAATATCATTTATCCTTGGGGGTTTCCTGCTCTCTTTAACTTAGTTTTTTGCTATTTGTACTTATAATGGGTTTTGTCTTTAGATAAAAAATAAACTGATTTCTATGGTATTTTGGAAAAGTATTTACTGTCAAGGAAAGGACAATGCAGAGAAGAAAAAGAAAGGGAACCCATGAGATCAGTTGCCCTAGACTTAACTCTTAGCCTACAATAAATTCTCTCTCTGATGACACCAAGTGAGGGGCATTGTTACTGATAAATAACTGGGCTTCCCAGGATCCCATGTCCTCTATTCTATCCACATGTGCCACTGCAAACACAAGATTCATCATGGTCTACTTCTATGACCAGCATTGGTGGAGTATTCAAAAGTAATTCACAATCTAGATGGCATGGCTTTATACAAAGATCCAGGACAGTTCTGAGGGACTTAGGACAAAGAATGCTATCCATCTTCAGAGAAAGAACTGTTGGAGTCAGAATGCAGATGGAAGCAGATGATTTTTCACTTGTTTATTTGGATTTATGTTTTATGTTTTGGTTTTATAAGATTACTCCCTTACAAAAGTGAACGATATGAAAAAAAATAGAAGATGTGGCTTGCGTAATTTCTCCAAAGTTTTAAGGATGTGGAACAGGTGTGCATTTTTTGATGCCAATTATTTTAAAAAATAGATTCCAACAACTTTAGCATTATGTGTGGGAATCCAAGAAGTCATTAGGGGATAAAATGTTTGAGAACTAAATGCTTAGTTGAATCCTTAGTTCAGTTCTTCAAAATGCAGTAATTTCCCCATTATAGGAGGAAACTCCTGCTGCTAACATAGACTGAAAATTCTCTGTAGTTTTGTAGGTGGTCTTCAGGAATTACTTTGACTGAAAAGCTTGTGATTAACCTGGGGATGAACTAGAGGCAGTGGGTTAGTAATGAAAAGAGCTCTGAACCTGGAGTCACAAGACTTAGGTTTTGAGTCTTAGCTCTGGTAGTTATGTGACTTTATTTCTAAAATCAGTGAGTTGGACACCCTAAGGCCCCTTTCTAGTTCTAAAATTCAATGATGCAGGTAAAAGCTGACAAGAGAAATCAGAGAAAGTCACCTACCCATATATTGGCTCCAAAAGGAATGCTGTAAGACAAAAATATTAAAATATTTAAAATGCAAATATCTCTCTAGTCTCACTTCCACAAATAAATTCATTCATTCACTTATTTTCCCCCCAATTTTTTTCAGTTATGTGTAGAAATGATATTTGACAATTGTTTTTTGATATTTTAGAATTCAGATTTTCTCCCTCTCACCCCTTCCCCCAGCTCCCAAAGGCAGAGAATAGTCTGATATAGGTTATACCCATATTTTCATGTAATACATATTTCCATGACAGAAGATACCTATCACACATACATTAGAAATCTCATTAAGACAATATAGTGGAAGATGCATGCTTTGATCAAATACATTTATTTACTAAAATATTTATTGAAACACATGCCAAAATACTAGGATGACAAATATAGATTGATTTTTGGCATACATTTGGGTATTCTGAAATGCAACAGTGAAAATGAATGTTTAATAGCATAGTTTTAAAAATTGGGATGATTGAAGCTTTGATTTTCATCCAAACATCTGGGATTCACAAAGATCACAAATGCTTGGCCTTTGCTCCTCTAACTGATCATTATCCAGCATAAAACTAGGATGGGATGAGTTGTTTCCTCCATTCGGTAAAGGATGGGGAGAGAGGCCACACGTAACAGAAAACACGAGAGCTACCTCTACATCTTGTCAGATTTTTTGGAGTGGGTAACAGCCTCATGTTCCACTATCTATAAAGAATCACAGCTATTATACGCTTCTTCACAAAGCAGCTTTAAAAATGGTAAAAATCTTC
This sequence comes from Gracilinanus agilis, assembly GCF_016433145.1. Classification (NCBI taxonomy): domain Eukaryota; kingdom Metazoa; phylum Chordata; class Mammalia; order Didelphimorphia; family Didelphidae; genus Gracilinanus; species Gracilinanus agilis. The sequence continues at coordinate 505,399,182 of NC_058132.1, forward strand.
CTTTATTTTAATTAAAACCCTTACCTTCCATCTTGGAGTTAATACTGTGTATTGGTTCCAAGCCAGAAGAGCAGTAAGGGTAGGCAAGGGGTCAAGTGACTTGCCCAGAGTCACACAGCTGGGAAGTGTCTGAAGTCAAATTTGAACCTAGGACTTCCCATCTCTAGGCCTGGCTCTCAATCCACTGAGCTACCCAGCTGCCCCCCAAAATCTTCCTTTTAAAAGGTGAACTTCAGGGATTCTTCAAGGGAATCTGGCAAAATCAAGGCAATCTTGGGCAAAATGTGCTCCAGTTAGTTCCGTCCCTATCACCTTCTTCTCCGGTTTTGTTTCTTGTGCCAGGCTGTATAGCTCAGGAGACAGAAATCTTTTGTGGGCATACACAATTACTTTATCTCACATTCTGCTGTTATTGAGTCATTTCAGTTATTTCTGACTCTTCATGAGCCCTTTTGGCATTTTCCCATTCTGCTTAGTCACCCTCCTGTGACCAGGAGAACCTAACTCAATAAATATTGGTAGTTTTCACATATTGGGTGCTTAATTCATGTTTATTGAGTGAACGTTGGTTTGATTTGCCTCCTGGTAACACATCAGTACAATATTTTAAGAACTAATCCTGCAATTGTTCATTCTCTTATGAGTCTGTTGCCTTAAGCGGGTCTGAGCTGGTTTCTCCTACAGGATGGGCAACTGAGACTAGTTTGAACAGAAGGTGATAATTATTTCTAGGAGGACCTTCTGAAGTCAAGTTTTGCAGAGATCACATGTTCAAGATGCTTAGGGGAGATATAAAGATAAATTAGACTTTGTGTGTCCTCAAGCAATTTATTATCTATGAAAAAGATGCACATACCACTAGCTATTGTACAATAGTGGATATGATGAATCTGCAAGATTATCTTAAATGGACTTGGTCAGCTCCCTGGTGCAGTGGATAGAGCACTGGGTCTAGTGTCAGGAAGACCCAAGTTCAAATCTAGCCTCAAGGGGCAGCTGGGTAGCTCAGTGGTTTGAGAGTCAGGCCTAGAGACAGGAGGTCCTAGGTTCAAATATGACCTCAGACACTTCCCATCTGTGTGACCCTGGGCAAGTCTCTTGACCCCCATTACCCAACCATACCACTCTTCCACCTAGGAGCCAATACACAGAAGTTAAGGGTTAAAATATATATATATATATATTTTTTTTAATCTAGCCTCAGACACTTTCTAGCTGTGTGATGCTGAGCAAGTCACTTAACCCTTATTTGCCTCATCTATAAAATGAACTGGAGAAGGAAATGGCAAACCTCTCCAGAATCTGTGCCAAGAAAACCCCAATGGAGTCATGAAGAGTTGGACATGCCTGAACAACAAGAAAAGAGCACTTATTCGTGCATGGCCACCAGGCAGAGGGAGAGATTAGATTTATTCTGTGCCCACTATGTAAGAGTAGGGTCTGATCCAGAAGTCACCGAGTAGATTCTGAATGTCTTCCAGAGGAAAAAGAACACGGCTATTAAGTTCAGCCAAACCTATAGGACTTAAGCTTTGAAAAGCAGATCCTGTGCTATCTAAAAAGATAAAAGACTATTTTCTGATTCTCTCAGTTAATCTCTAAGGGGATTTTTGAAGGTGTGGGGAAGTTAGTATGGAATAAAATAGGCGATGACAGGGACTATGGACTCTTTAAGATAGTCTTAGAAAATGACGCTCTTTAACTTGCCCAGATTGAACAGCAATTTAGGCCAGATGAGTAGAAGAGAAAGTTCATTTTTATTCACTTTATCACCAGCTAAGCCTCATGGGAAAGGACAAACTGATTTTTAAAAAGACTCAAATCATGAGGTCTCATATATAGTAAGTGCATCAGTTTGCAAGACATGGTTAAAGATCTAAGACAGTATAGACTGTTGGATTGATCCTGGCTAGATACTTTGATTCCTCATCACACTTTATTTAGAAGTATATTTTTAATAATAAGAAGAAAAACAACATCCTTATAATAACAATTGTTAGCAACAACAATAATATTTCTAATAACAATGATAAATAACAATTTAAGGTTTTCAAGTATTTTATATAGATATATAGATATAGATATAGATAGCTAGATAGATAGTCCTCATTTTATTGTCACAATAACCCTGTGAGGTATGACAGGTATTATTGTCCACATTTTACAAATAAAAAAAACAACACAGGCACAGAAAGGTTGAATGGATGATCATTAGGTCACACATCTAGTAAGTGCTGGGGGGTGAGATTGGGACCCAGGACCCTCCTAACTTCTCTTTTATTTATAGCATCTCATATTGAGGCTTTGGCTGGGGATGCAACCAGGCCATTATCTTCATTAAAACCTAAGACCCTTCTGATGATCTGGGCTAAGACCAAGTGGAAAATCCAACTTAAATACCTCTTCCTCTAAGAAACCTCCCCTGATTCCCCCTCCCTGGACAATAGCTATTTTCCCTCTCAGACCTCACATATCCTTTATATTGCACTTTTTTTTTAATACACTTCTCACATGTTACCATGTGTTATAGTTATACCTATAGCAGATTCTCTTATTAGACTATAAGCTTCCTGAAGGCAGAAGCCTTAACATAGCTAATTGTAATTCCCCTAGTGCCTACACTATGCTCTACACATGATAGACGTTTAATATATAATTGTTTGTGAACTGAATTCATAGACTTATCAACAGCCCTTTGAAAAAAATCTCAAGAAAAGTAGTGAATTCAAGAACCTTGTCCTCAGAAGAATTTAATGGAATTAATGATAAAATTTTGTAGATGGACCTTGTCTCCAGGGAGGGGAAAAGACATTCTAGAAGCCCGTAACAAATACTAATAAAGGGCATTTCAATTAGTAAAGTCACTGAAAACTTGCCCCCCCACCACTCCCCAGTCCCAACCTAGCTAACTGTGCTGGGTTTAGTCGGGCACCCAATTGTTTTAGTCCTATTGCAGCTCAGATGAACTCAAACAAAGTATTGCACTGTAATATTTTTGTATTATTAATACAATTTTATTAATACAAAAGTAAGGTAATATTTTTGACTATGAATAGTAAAAAACATTCATTTTCATATACAAGACAGATGAGATTGTAAAAATCAAAACAGACGATTATACAAGTTAGTCAGTGTAATTAGAATAAAAATAAAAGACATACGTTGGATAGAAATATTTGCAGTAAATATCTCTAATAAGAGTTTGACCTTCAAAATCTATAAAGAGCTCGCCCAAAAAAAAATATGATCAAGAGATGTACCCAAGTGGAGGAACAGTTTTCAAAAGAAAAAATACAGACTATCACTACCATTTGAGAAAAAATTTAAATCACCAAAAATCACCAGGGATATTCTGAAATTCAGCTGTGAAGCAGCTGAACATAATTTGTTCCTTTTATTAGTAGCCTAGCAACAACTGAGAGAGATGGGAAAAAGCAACACCAAGACACCTCAAAGAAAAATGATAGAGGTGGGTTTTTTGGGGGGGTTATTGTATTTTAGCTGCCAAAGTGGAAGACAATGGATGTGGAACACTGTGTATGGTATCTGACTTAATTGAAATGTTGATTGGTTTTGCTGAAACTGCTTTATCTCCATCTTTCTTTTAAAAATCTTTGTTAGGGAACAGTAAGGTGAGGGTGGCACAAATATGGAAATTAAGATGATGGAAAAGGAAAAGAAATAAGAAAATAAAAAATAAAATTGGGGAGCGGGTCTTCAGCCTAAAAATGAGTTGGTTTGAGGCTATTTACCCCTTTCAAATCTCAGATTCCTCATTTGTAAAATGAAAGGGTTAAACCATCTATAAATTCTTTCTATAGAAGTTTGTGTGGCAGCCAGTTGGAACCCCTGCTGGAGAATATTGTATATTTTCATCAGGAGCACTGACACCTTAGTAACAGGCAAATGCTTCAAATCAAGTCTTGATCTATTGTTTTTCTCATTAACTGAATTTCAGAAAGTGTTAATAATGCAGATTAAACTTAAAAGTGCATGGGTATGGGGGCAGCTGGGTAGCTCAGTGGATTGAGAGCCAGGCCTAGAGATGGGAGGTCCTAGGTTCAAATCTGACCTCAGACACTTCCTAGCTGTGTGACCCTGGGCAAGTCACTTGACCCCCATTGCCTACCCAATACACTGCATTGACTCCAAGACAGAAGGTAAGGGTTTAAAAAAAAAAAGTGCATGGGTACATTCCCCTCTATTCCCTGCCAGAGCTGGTTGTTAAACATTTACTAGTATAAATAATCCTGTTTCTAAATCTCTGATCCTACCTACCTAGGGTTCTGACTATCCTAAATGCTTTCAAAAGAAATTCGTTCCTAGCCCTTCAGTGAAAACAAAGTCCTTCAGGAAGTCTGACTGAAGTATAAACATGTAAAATGCAATTGTTTGCTTAGAGCTGAACATAAAAATAACCACAAAGTCCCACCTTCCTCTGAATACTGACACAACATTCCTTCCTTCCCTCCCTTTTTTCTTTTTTTGTCTTTATTTCTTTTCTTAATTTTTAAACATTTTTATATATTTTTATATATACTTATATATTTTTTAAAGGAGGCGGGAGCCCAGACCCTGAAAGACCCAGTCGGATTTAAGCCTTGGAAATTAAAGATTTATTTTAAACAATGAATATAAGCCAATTGGTATTAATGATTAAGGACATGCCATTTGACTCATTTCACCTTTTATTCAAAGCCTTTCCTGATCCCTGAAGATGCTGGTGTCCTCTTAGTGTCCTCTCTCCCCAAATTACCTTGTATTTATTTCTATGTGTGTGTGTGTATGCACATTTACTCACACATGCATGCCTGGCATGTATTTATGCATATGTGTAAATATAAAAAACCATAGAAACATATGCATTTGTATGTGCATATACATGTGTGCTTATGTGTATGTGTACATATAAAGGCACAAATGTGTGTATTAATATATACAGTGCTTAGCTCAATGGTTAGTGCTTAATAGTATCTGACACATGCTTGGCACCTATAAATGTTTATTGATTGATGTGTATTTACAAATATGTAGATATGTATGTGTATGTATATACATATACACCAGTGGTTCCCAAACTTTTTTTGGCCTACCGCCCCCTTTCCAGAAAAAATATTACTTAGCGCCCCCTGGAAATTATGAAATTATTTATTGAACTCAGAATAGAATGTAATACAAAAAAAAGTGTGGCCATCACCACTCCCCTGGATCGCTGCAGCACCCACTAGGGGGCGGTGGCGCCCACTTTGGGAATCACTGACATACATCATCTCTCTCCACTCCTTCAGAGCAGGGACTGCTTCATTTTGTCTTTGTAACCCCAGGACCTAGCACAGTGCTTAGTATACAGTAGGGGCTTAACAAATGTTTATTGATTGATCCATCGAAGAAGGCCCTGGGAGAAAATGGCAGACTTGATAACTGAAGGTTTCAGTAAGGGATTCTTAAAAAAACAGACCTAATTTTAATGCCAGAAAATTCCTTTCTCTTTGGTAGATAGGATTTTTTTTGCTTTTGCTTTTTGTTTTGTTTTTAATTTGGGGAACAAATTAAGTTACCCCAATTATAGTGAAACCAGAAAGCCTCCAGAAGTCAGCGCAACCCATTGGGAATCATTTTTTTTTTCATTTTTAAGTTTTAATTTTGAATATTTTCCCTTAGTTACATATTTCATGTTCTTTCCCTCTCCCTGAAACTCCCCTAAGCCCCCTTGGCCGATGCACAATTCCACTGGTTTTTACATATATCATTGATCAAGACCTAATTCCATATTATTGATAGTTAGGCTAGAGTTATCGTTTAGTGACTACATCCCCATTGGGAATCATTTTAAAACACAGAAAACACATTTTCAAACCTTCACTGGACACACAAATCCCTCGTTTGTGCCTCTGCTTCAGGATATCTGCACGGGAAGTCCGGGTTGCCAATGTACAGACCCCTTCCAAGGGAAACCAGAGCAGGACACTATGCATTTCCCCTCACCACAAGAGAACACAGCCTCCTTCAGAAGGCTTCACAGTGTATGGACGTGTATGGACCTCACAGAACTCTTAGAAACTTGTTAAAGTAAACTTGGTGGTCACAGCTGGAAACTTTTATTCAGAGTGAACTTTTGTTTATTCAGGACTATCTTGGAGTAAAAATGCAAAATGTACATTAAATATTTTGCCATTAGCAACCAGAAATATTCTCACCTTACACCCTGATGAAGCTAACTTTATTGTGCCTGCCTTCCAGGGAGCTGGGGATTTGTTTAAAATGGATAAGCCCCTGACTTGGACTATTTCCAGTGCATACCTAGTCACATGTGTAAAGGCGATATAATTAATCCCAAAAGTAAATCATGATGAAGTTTTTATGTAGCAGTCTAGTACTAAGAAAGGTAATTTTGTTCTCAAAAATGGGTTGACCTTTTTGAGAGAATTGTCCTTTCTGTTAAATATATTAATTTCTGGCATAGTCAGTAAAAATCTATTGCTACGCACTATGCCACCAAATTGCCAAGTTTGGAAGAAACATTCCAACATGGGAGCTCGCTTGGTCTCCGTCTCTCCATATACATTCGTGTTGAGTATGAGGCTCTGGCTGACCCAATTAAAAGTTAAGGGTCTCAAGCATAGATCCTAGACTCATTCACCTGCTAATTTTTTGGAGCGACGGAAGGAAGTGGTGTTGTCCCTTCTAAATGATAGAACTAATTAAATTTTGTTCCTTTGAGACATGTAATTTCTGTAAGATGGCAAAAGGTGAAATGGTTAGAAAAATGGGAAAAAAAATGTAGTACCTACAGTCATTTCATTGTTTTCAAACACTTCCCTTGCTTCTTCATAAACACATTTTTCTTCAAAGCATTCTCTTTCCAAATTTCCCTTTAAAATCTCCTCGACAATAAAGGACCTGGCACGTTTCGCTCTTACCATAACTTCATTTGCCTTAGAAGCCGGCCAAAATACTGGAAAGCAGGGTAAGAAAGTAATGAGGTCAATACTTAGAGATTCATCCAAGAATTGTTAGATTTTTGCTTTTTAAAAAGTCCAAGATATATGGATGTTTAAAAAACAAAACAAAACTGGACTACATTTGTACTAATGCAAATAGCTTTTTCTTTCATTTAAATTCATTTCTCTATTAAGGAAAGGAGAATTTGTAGTAAAACATGATGTGAATTTAAAACACCATGGAAATATTCCCAACTCCACCATTAACTGACTTTCAGACCTTGGGCAAGCTTCATAAATTTTTTCTTTGAAACCACTTTCATCATTTAGCATAATTAGAGAAGCTGTTTTTTTCTACCTCCTTTTCAAAGTGGACCTCAGCTTCCATATCTGTAAAATGAAGTGTCTGGCCTAGATCTATCATTTAAACATTTTCCCCTTTTATAACAAATTCATTAAGCTTTGACATTTCTATAAACAAAAAAACAGAAAAATGAATTGTATATATGAATATGCACTTCTCTTAACATATAGGGTTAAAAAAACCCAAAACCTTACCTTTTGTCTTGGAATCTATAGTAAGTATTGATTCCAATGTGGAAGAGTGGTGAGACCTAGGCAATGGGGGTTAAATGACTAGCCCACGGTTACACAGGTAGGAAGTATCTGAGGCCAGATTTGAACCTACAGCTTCCCATCTTTAGACTTGGCTGTCTATCCACTGAACCAGTTAGCTGCTCCTAACAGGTAGGTTTTAAATTTAATTTATAATAAAGCAATAAATAATAAAGTAATAATATTGCTCCTGACTGTGTTTCCTTTGAACTTCCTTCTTTACACTTCTGTATTTCAAAGTGTTTTCTTGATGAGATTCTCTTTCTTAAACTATCTGATAAACTCTTTCTTATTTCTAACATCCTATAATTTTATTTTCTGTGAAATACAGATATATTTAATTTTTTGGTAAATATGAAATGTGTAATCAGAGATTTGTAACCTAGAAGACTGCTGTTATCTTCTAATCAACATCATTTATTTCAAATGAGAAAACTCTAATCACTTGACTTTTAAAATAACCATAGAAAATATTTAATCATCTCGAGGAACGTGAGGCCTTATTTCTTCTCCTATTTGCTTTCCAAAGTTCATAACTTGACTGCGACTATATCCATCTCTCCTTTCCCTCTTCTTTCTTCTTTTTATTTGCTGTTCTTCTTCATTTTGTTATTGCAGAAAAGTACATTTATCCTCTGACCACAGGCTCAGGTAAGTTCAGTAATTATAAATGCTTAGATGAGACAGTCTCTTAGACCATTTAGGGAAGAGAGAAAAATGGCAGGTTGTAAAGAAAAGGAGAATTCTTACAAGGCTACCATTAGACCAGATTCCAGGTAATTTTGTTTGACAGACTTTAAAAGGGGGTTTCATTGAAATTGATATAGAAGGGGAAAGGCAGGGGAAAAGGATCCTTTTAGCAATGAAAAAAGACAGGGCCAGGACTAATTTGCTCCCTGAAAAAAATTACTGCCTCTTAGATCTGCTTCTGGGTTATTTCAAAAAAGCCATCAGCACAAAGGCAAATGAAGGTAGTAAGATAGTAGCATCCTACCTGTCTGTTCTGACTGATGGAGAGAGAAGGTAAGGAAACATAACTGCAGCATCCAAAAGCAGCCCTCCATTCTGACTGTCCAGGCCAGTTCAGTGCAGTCCAGCCACATATCAGTGGGTCTTTCCAGAGAGGCGAGCAAATAAAGAATGTTAAAAGTTCAAAGTTCCCTGCCATGGAGGTGGGAGGGAGGGAGGGAGAGAGGAAGGAAAAAGCCTGTTGCTGTTGCAGAATGGTCAGTTGAGCTATCTCTTGGCTGTCTCCAGATAGTGAGCTGCATAACACATAATTTGGGGAGTTTGTGGCACTTTGTTTCAATTCAATCCAGCCCCTGGATTACTCTGTCTGTAGCTCAATTTTGTTCTCATGCAGAACCTCCAGAAAAAAATACATGCCTACCTCTTTGCAGTTGTTGTTCAGTCATGTTCGACTCTTCATGATGCCCTTTGGGGTTTTCTTGGTAAAAATACAAAAAATGGTTTGCTGCTTCTGTCTCCAGCTCATTTTATAGAGTAGGAAACTGAGGCAAACAGGGTTAAGTGACTTGCCCAGGGTCATACAGCTAGCATTCATTTGAGGTCATATTTGGACTCTGGAAGATGAGTGTTCCTGACTTGAGGTTGTGTGTTTGGAATTCAGGGAGGTGCCATTTAAAAGTATCTTACAAACTTCCTGTGGACACGTGGGGAACTTTGAGACTACATTCCCTGTGATCCAATGGGGTTTCCAGTTTCTGACGTGATTACTTCAGAGAACAGGAACCAACGTATAGGGCAGCTTAAATTCGGAGGTCGGGTTGGAGACAACCTCTTGGCTACGTAGCAAGGATGGGCTCTGGCTGTAAATTTAAAAGATAGTCAGGCGCGGTCATATATATTTCACCAACATAGCCATGGCTTTAATTAAACTACCAAATTCCCTCATTTTATCAGTCTTTATCATTTTTAATCGTAACAAGGTCCAGCACTCTATCTACTTCACTACCTAGCTCTCTCTTCCCCAGGCTTCATACACAAGCATTAAACATAACAATGAATATTTTGAGAATAGGACAGGTCTTTATTTTATTTCACAGAAAACATATAAAGGCCTTACAATAACCTGTGCAATTCACTTTTTTTTGACCCTTTCCTTCTATCTTAGAATCAGTACTGTATATTGGCTCCAAGGCAGAAGAGCAGTAAAGGCTAGGCAATGGGGATTAAGTGACTTGCCCAGGGTCACACAGCTAGGAAGTATCTGAGGTCTCATTTGAACCTAGGACCTCCTGTTTCTAGGCCAAGCTCTCAATTCACTGAGCCACCCAGCTATCTCCCAATTCACTCTTTATGCTGAATCCCTTTTTACCTAGTATCCTCTGGGCTTCTTGTAAACTCAAAATGCAGTCTTGTGAATTGGATTCTTTTTAGAAGAGCATTGTACTTGAGGTTGTGAGTCCAGCAACTCTTCTGACATATTGGTGAGCCCCATTATCACCCCCAGAGACTCAGTCATTCTCCTTTAGGATACTACTTTTAGGGTGCATAATGTTTGGCACATAGGCAAAGAAAAACAAATAGAAAGTCAGCTTCTTTCTCACTAGATCTGTGAGCCTGAATGACATGGTTATGGCAGAGGGCAACATCCTCACAGGCTGTTTGTTGTTCTTTAACCTCTTTCATAGCCAAACTCCTAAAAACACTTTTCTATATTCTTTGCTTCTATTTTCTCATCACTTCTTACCTCTTTGTAAACTGGCTTCTGTCCCCATTAAGTGACCAAAGCTACTCTCTTAATGAGCATCAGACAATCTTTTTATTATTAAAATTATTGATCTTTTCTCAGTTTCTTGACTTCTCTGTAGGGTTTGACACTGAAGACCACCTCCTCCATTCGGATATTTTCTCTTCCTTGAATGCTACTCTGTCAAACTTCTCTTCCTACCTGTCAGACTATTCCAGCTTTGGAAACTTTGTAGGTTCATCATCTACATCCTGTCTTCTATGCATGGATGTACCCTAGGACTCTGTCCTGGACTCTATCCTCTTCTTTACATTCTCTATAATATTTTTGTACAATAATGTTTTGTACAATAATCTTGTTTCCTGGGATTTTAACTATCGTCTCTATACAGATTACTTCCAAATCTACATATATGGCTCTCATTTCTCTCCAAAGTTCCAGTCTCTCATCTCTAACTATTGCTTGGTGTCTTTATCTCCTTATTCCATAGACATCTCACACCAACATGTCCAAAATAGAATTTACTGTTTTCTCCCTAAACCTGCCATTCCTCCTTGTTTCTGTTGAAGGCTTCACCATTTGTCTAGTCACCAAGGCTCACAACCAAGGAGTTACCCATGACTCTTCACTCTCTTATTTTCTGTGCTAAATCTTTTCAAAATAATTTCTTTCATCTGACACTTTCTTCTCATAGGATAACCACCTTATAAGTCTTTCAAGATTGTCCCAGATCATTGCACTGCTGAGAGTAGCCAAGTTTTCACAGGTAATCATTGTCGAATATTGCTATTATTGTATATAATGTTCTCCCAATTCTGCTTATTTTGTACTGCATCAGTTCCTTAAGATCTTTCCAGCTTTTTCTGCAATCATCTTGTTTATTATTTCTTATAGCACAATAGTACATCACCAGCATATTACCACAATTTGTTTAGCCATTCCCCAGTTGATGGACATACCCTCAATTGCCAATTCTTTGCCACTACAAAAAGAGCTGCTATAAATATTTTTGTACAAGTAGATCCTTTCCCCCCTTTTTTAAATCTCTTTGGGATACTGAACCAGTAGTGGTATTACCAGATCAAAGGGTATGCACAGTTTTATAGCTCTTTGGTATAGGTACAAATTGCCCTCCAGAATGGTTGGATCAGTTCATAACTCCACAAACAAAAATTAGTGTCCCAATTTTGCCACATCCCCTCCTTGTTCCACTTCTTGATTTCATCATTTCTCTTTTTAGGAGGTAGGTAACAGAGGAATCATAGTTGTTTACTGTATCAATCATGGTCTTTCAAAGTGTTTGGAAACATTTTGTTATGTTATGTAACTTTTTTCCTACTTCTCATTTCACTTTTCATCAGTTAATGCAGGTCTTTCTCAATTTCACTAAATCTATCCTTTTTGTAATTTCTTATACTACAATAGAATTTGATTACATTTATATGCCAATAATTCATTGTCATTCTCTAGTTGATAGACACTCTTCTTATTTCCAGGTCTTTGCAGCCACAAAAAGAGCTGCTATATTTTTGTGCATATGACTCCTTTTCTTCTTTCTTTGACTTCATCATAGCATAAATCTAGTAATACACAATTTAGTGCTTTTGGGCATGGTTCCAATTGCTTTCCAGAATAGCTGGACCAATTCACAACTCTACCAACTGTGCATTAATGTGCCTGTTTTCAAACCCTTAAAACATTTGTCATTTTCCATTTTTTTTGTCAACTTGGCCAGACTGATAGGTATGGTTCTTGTTCTTATAAATTTGAATCAGTACCTTATAAATCTTGCAAATGAGACCAAAGACATTTGTAAAAATGATTTTCCTCCCATTTAATTGTTTCCCTTTTAATTTTAGTTCAATATATCTTTTCTTGTAACCCTTACCTTCTATCTTAGAGTAAGTACTGTGTATTAGTTCCAAAGTAGAAGAAAAGTGCTAGGTGATGGGGGCTAAGTGACTTGCCCAGGGTCAAAAAACTAGGAAGTGTCTGAGGTCAGATTTGAACTTAGGACCTCCCTTCTCTAGGTCTGGCTCTCAATCCACTGAGTCACCCAGCTGCTCCCTCAGCATATCTTTTACCCATTGACTATTACCTATTGTCCCCATGACAATATTTTATAGTCCATCCAAACTGGCCTCATTGTTTCCTGTTCTTCACCCTTTCTTATCTGATGGCTTTGCACAAACTTTCTATAATTCCTGTAATGATTTTTCTTCTTACCTCCTACTCTTGACATCCCTAACTCCTTCAAGGTTCAGTGGAGCCTTGGTACTATAGGTTTCACCTCCTTCAAGAGGGCTTTCCTGATTCTCCCAGTTGCTAACTCCCCCCATTTCTCCATCACTGTCTATTTATTTTGTTTCTATGCTATATATACTCTCACATGTATCCATCGAGTAGAATATATAAACTCTTTAAGGGCAAGACCTCAGTTCTGTATTTCTTTCTCTGGTGCAGACCCTTGCATTGCACTTACTGCATTTAATTAAAAAAATTAAGAATAAATATTTCACAAAATAAATAAAAATTAATAAAAAATAGTGTATTTAATAGAAAATATTGCTACTGATTGAGAGTTGTCACTGCCTCTCTATACCCCTTCTTTCTCTAAAACGTACAAATGAGATTCTGGAACTCTTTAGATTTTGAGATTGATAGAGAAAGGTGACTCCTGAGACTAGTCATCCCCAAGAAACCCCTCTTCTTTTGCTAGAAGCTTGAATTCTTAGATTGCGCTGTGTGGGAAGGGCGAGTCCCCCTTTCCCCCAGCTTTTTCTCTCCAGAAGGCTGTGGTTTGGGAACCTTTATCACTTGGACCACAGTTCCTCTTTCCATAGCTGTCCTGTGGCTGAGAATATGTTTGTCTCTGACTCTGCCTTTTCAGGACTGGATCCAGGTACTCACAGTTGAGAATTTTGGTCTAGGAATTCTCTGCCCCATCCTCTGTTATCTCTTGGACTGAAGCTACTATCTATCTCTTAGACTGGTGGGGATTACTTGTTGATACTTGGGGGTGTCTGTGCTTATAAATGCACTGGCCAAAGTCTAGTCTCAGATCTGTGATCTCTAGTACTCAGGAAAGGGAAAAAAGCAAATTAAAAAATAAAAAAACCCAAAAAACAACTCACATTCAGTACCCAGAGGTCTATGATCCCATGACAAGGATTTATCATGGTGTAAGCTTGTCAAGTGGATCTGGGAACTCTCTGAATCACCTTTTGTATATAAAAACTGAAGACTGGAAATTCAAGATCATTCTAAAATGACAAGGCAAGGTAAACAACTGATCTCTGCACATAAAAATCACGCATAAGTAAAAAGGAATTTAGAGGGTTTGTGTGTGTGTGTGTGTGTGTGTGTGTGTGTGTGTGTGTGTGTGTGTGTGTGTGTTTTGGCAGGGGGCAAAAATTTTATAATTTCTCTCTCCAAACACGTTCTCTCCCCAAACACTTTCTCTCCACTCATACAATCACCACTGTATGCAGAGTGGCTACACCCAAGTAAAACCAACTGGGCAGATGGACTAAACTAGGTTGAGGGTAACCAACAGGTCTCAAATCTGTTGATGACTTAGGGGTATGCCTACCCCCAAAATGTGAAGACTTCCCAAAGCCAAATGGGCAGATGGGAACAATTTGTTCCAACAGCCATGAAGGCAGCTGAAGCAGACACTGTGGAGATTAGAGCTTGGTCAGACATGAAAGATGCTGAGGTCATCCACTGCATCCTGGACTATTACCAGTCATCCTGACTTTTGCCTTGTCACTGGACTTTGATAAGAGAGAGAGAGAGAGAGAGAGAGAGAGAGAGAGAGAGAGAGAGAGAGAGAGAGAGAGAGAGAGAGAGAGAGAAACTGACTTTGTGCAGCTCTGCCTCACTTGAATCTAATTCCTGTACAAGTCAAGACATCATCCTCATGAAGTTATTGATCCTTTTTAAAATGAAAGACAAGCAACAACAACAGCCACCACTTTAGTTCAGGACTCCTCCCACTCCCCCCATTACCTCTCACCTGAACTATTAAAATAGTTTTATTTTTTAAATTTATTTAAAAAATTTTTAAATTATCATCCTTTTCACTGGTGTCCCAATTCCTCCCCATTCTCCCTTCATCATATAGGATATCATCATGGAGACCAATATGGCCATATAAGTTAAGCCTTTCCTGTTTTATATTTCTGTTCACTCTCTAGAGATAACATTCTCAGTTTATTCTTCTATTATTAGGTCTGTGGCTGTGTGTAATGTTCTCCTGGTTCTACTCATTTCACTGTTCATTATCTTGTATAGTTTTTTACAGGTTTAAAAAATCAGTTTGTTCATCATTTCTTATGGTGTAGCAGTACTCTTATCATAAACATACCACGAATTTTTTAGCCATTCCCCAACTGATGGGCATCCTTTCAGTTTCCAATTCTTTGTCATCACAGAGAGCTGCTATAGATATTTTGGAACATGAGAGTTCTTTTCCTCTTTCCTTGATCTCCTTGGGAAATAGACCCAGCAATGGTATTTCTGGATCTAGGGGTATACACAGTTTTATAACTCATTTTGGTTATAATTTCAAATTACTCTCCAAAATGGATCGATCAGTTCACAACTTCAACAACAATGTATTGGTGTCCCTTTTTTTCCACATTCCCTCCAACATTGTCACTTTGTCCTTTTGTTATTTTAATCAATCTGGTGAGTATAAGGTGATATCTAAGAATTGTTTTGGTTTGCATTGTTCTAAATCAATAATGATCTGGAGCCTTCATACACCTACATATGGTTCTGATTTCTTCATGTGAAAATTGTCTGTTAACATCTTTTGCCCATTTATCAATTAGGGAGATGGCTCTCTCTCTTATTCTTATAAATTTGACAAAGTTCATTATGTATTTCATATATGAGACCTCTGTCTGAGGGACTGCTTATAAAAAATATCCCCCAATTTTCTATTTTCATTCTATTCTCGACAGCATTTATTTTATTTGTATAAAAACTCTTCAATTTAATGTATTCAAAATTATCCATATTACAATAGTTTTATTTCTATTTTTATTTTTTAAAACCTTACATTCTGTCTTGGAGTCAATACTGTGTTTTGGTTCCAAGGCAGAAGAGTGGCAAGGGCTAGGCAATGGGAGTCAAGTGACTTGTCCAGCGTCACACAGTTAGGGAGTGTCTGAGGCCAGATTTGAACCTAGGACCTCCCGTTTCTAGGCCTGGTTCTCAATCCACTGAGCCACCCAGCTGCCCCCAATAGTTTTATTTTTAAATAAGATTTTCTTGATGTATTTTATCATCAGCATTTCTTCCAGTATCCTTCCACCTTTCAGAAAGTCATCCCATATAATGAATAATATTTTAAAGATAAAAAAATGATAAAAAAAAATCAACATGGTCGATCAATAGACCAAAAATGTCTGAGAACATTTTCAATGGCCAACATTTGTGGACCTTCTACCTTTGCAAAATGGTGGAGTGATAGTGTCTTACATACCTCTTCTTTTGAGCCATGCTAGTTTTTAATAAGGAAGGCATAATTCACTTTTGATTTTTGGTGTGTGATAATTTTTTCCATTTATATGTTGTAGTCATTGAGTATATTGTTTTTTGTTTTTGTTTTTTGGCTTGACTTCACTCTGCATCAGATGCAATAGTTTTCTGAAGAGATTCCTTGCCTTACTCCAGTCTATGCTCCACATACTCCCTGTTTTCTCTCCCATTAGATGTGAGCTCCTTGGAGGCAGGGACTGTCTTGTCTTTTTGTATCTCTGGCACTTAGCATAGTGCCTGGCATTTAGTAGTTGCTTAATAAATGTTGATTGATCAATTACCAAAGTGATTTTTCTGAGATGCAGGTCTAACCATGCCATCCCCCTACTCAATAAATCAAATTGCTTCCCATGACCTTTAGGATCAAAGATAATCTTCTTTGGCATTTGAATATCTTCATAATCTGACCCCTACCTGTGCTCTCCCTCCTCAACTCACCCTCTTATAACCTTTAGTTTTCTTCAAGAGAAAGTTTAGGCTTCATCTAGCACTGAAGAAGGCTTTTCCTGAGTCCCCAACTGCTACTACCTTCTCTAACATTACCTTCCATCTACTGTCTCTCTTGTATATGCTTGTTTATATACATGCTTTCCCTTTCCTTCCTTGCTTCCTTTCTTGCTTCATTCATTCATTTGTTTGTTCATTCCTTCCCTCCCTCCCTTGCTTACCATTTGGAAAACCCTTAATAAATATTTGCTTATTAATTGATTGAAGGCTTCAGTAGAGGGAAGGAGGATGGAGAATTTTTTTAAAAAATTCAACCATCTACTAAATATAACAAATTAGAGGGTATATTTCAGTTCCATGTTGTGAACCATTCAGGGAGAGAAGGAGAAAAGAAAGGAAGAACTCCAGGACAAGGAAGAGCAAAAGCAGAGAGTTATTTAGGAAAAAAGAAATAGAACAAAAGAGGGAAGAACTGAGGGGAAAAGATGAGAAGAAGGGGAAAAACAGATGGAGTGAGGAGAGATAATAAGGAGGAACAAGTGGATCTTTTCTATTTACTGTCAAATTATTTATTTTACTTTTTAAAAAATAAACCCTTACCTCCTGTCTTAGAATTGATACTGAGTATTGGTTCCAAGGCAGAGGAGTGGTAAGGATTAGATAATTAGGGTTAAGTGACTTGCCCAAGGTCACATAAGTGTCTGAAATCAGATTGAACCAAGGACCTCCCATCTCTAGGCCAGACTCTCTATCCATTAAGCCACCTGGCTGCCCCTGTTTCACTTTTCTATTTTCTACTTTGTGCTTGTCCTGCTATAATTTATGGATATCCCTATTTTCCTCACTTGGTCCATTTTCCATTTTTTTTGAAAAATGAATTTTTCCTTTCAATGGCTTACTCTTCTAATTTTGCTAGGTTATCATGTTCTTCATATTGGCTCAGTATTATGATCATTGACATCAATTTTTCTTTGGCTTTCAATTAGAAATCTAATAAAATTTTACTAATTTTTTAATAATTTAATTTTTATTTTATTTAATTTTAAAATTTTAAATAATTTAATTAATATTTTAAATAATTTAAAATAATTTTAATAACTTAAAATAATTTAAAAATTTATTAGTTTTACTAACATAAAAATTTTTCATTTCCCCCTGTTCCTAGGTTTTGTTATATTTTCTTTTACTCAAATTAGATAACTGTATCATAATGGATTTCTTTGGTTTTTTCATATTTTTTTTTTACCAGATTTTAGAATTTAGTTATGAGCTGGACCACAAAGAAAAACAACTCCTATGCTGGAGCAGCATACCCATCTTGTGGATTTTTAAGGTATGAATGCTAGAAACTTAAAAAATGTTGTCTATTTGACACCATGGAAAATGGATTTTAATAACTGACGAGAGTTTCTTGCATGGAAATAACTTATCAGTAAAAGGAGTATTTATGTATACCTATGCACATACATAAATACACACATGTATAAACATATATACATATATATTTCTGTCTCTATCCTATTTGGGGGATACATTAGCTCATTTTAACTGATACACAGAAGAAAAAACATTTTAAAATGCAAATGAATAAATATAAAGGTAATGTGTCATTGTGGATAGGTAGGTAGCCCTCATCCAGGAAAATGAGTTAAAATCCTATCCTGGACACATACCAGTCATATGACCCTATGCAAGTCACTTAACTGCTCAGGGGCTTAGGCAATTCTCTATAACTATAAATTGCAGGGGAGATGTTCACCTGCATTGCTAGAAGGAAATTCCTCATCTGGGAATTCTCTTTAGTTGTCAAATCACATATCTATACCAAATACACTATCTCTAATATCTAGGGAAAGGTCCCCAACAGAGAATTAATGTTAGGAAACTTTCCAAGAGCTACATAAAATTGAGCAAATTTTAATGAGTCAGAGTTTTCCTACCTTTCAGCTGGATCCTCAAAAAGTCAACAGATAATTCATATATTTATATGATTTCTTTTTTCTTTCCTTTCCATTACTCTTGGATCTTTTGATCTTACTATTTATCTTCAATTCTCTCAGGTCTAGTTAACCTCTCCACTCTTTTATCTTTCTGCTTATTTTGCAAAGTAAAAACAACTAATGATTCCTTTGGCCTAGTTTTCCTAGCCTAATGTAGCTCCATATACTGAAAGAATCTCTTCTTCCTCCAATTCCATTATATTGCCTCTCTTTTCTCCCTCCAAGAGCTCCCAAAGCACGTTTTTTTTTTAATTAGCTATTTAGATATTTATCCTCTATATCCAAGTTCAAAAACATTAGTAAAACCTATGGCTAATGTAACTGTTTACTCATTTTATTTTGATGCTACTAGGTTGCTTGATATCCAGATATTTCTCTTTCTAATGCCAAATTACATTTTTTTCTAAGTCTATCTTGATGTTGACTTGCAGAACAAAGCAAGAGGTCACCAATTTCATTTTCTTTGATAAGGGATTTGGTATAGGCAATGTGAGCACTCAATAAATATACCTTCTTACCTTTTTTCAAGGTAAGAATCTCTACTATATCACTGATCTGAATTAAAACTGAAAAACACCAAATGATAGAGAGAATCACAATGTGGGAAAACATAGGACTACATGCCAGCCATCTCTAGACAAATTAATTTAAGAGAATACTAACATCAGAGTGATTAGTTTTGTCCACATTTAAGTGAACCTAATAAGTCAATGAACAAGAACTAAGTGCTCACCCATGAATGAAAACAGTGACCAAAAAAAAGTTCATGTTGGAGGAGAGAAAAATTATCAGTTGTCTCTGCTACCCTTGATAAGCTACTATGAATTAGAGGGTAGTCAGCTCTTAGATAACCATGTGGCCAACCATGACTTGAAAGTTTTTCAAGTTAGAGGGCTGAAAAGAAAAAAATAGAGGAAGAAAGATGGAATGGGAAAATGAGTCAACTTATTGGTCTAATGATCCATTTAATACTACAAAAATAGAAAAAAGACCATCTGGTTGTGAGACATTCAAATGTTTCACTCAAAGATCTGGTAATGAGACATAGGATTAGGGTAATTTTTTCTTATTTGGCTCCTGAAATGAATTATCTCTTTCTCTTAGTCTAGAACTATTTTTGACTTGGAATAACTTTGAGGGCTCTGTGTTATCTCACATGCTCTCTAGAGAGAAGCAAACAAAAGTCTGAACAAACCACTTGCATAAGTTCACCATTTGGACCCCTAAGAAAATTTGTTTTTGTTATGTAGTATTCTCCAGTTGATGGGCACCTAGTTTGTTTGCAATATTTTGCTCCTAAAAAATACTGCTCTACATATTTTCATGTATATTTGACCTTTCTGTCTTTGACCTCCTTGGAATCTGCCTAGTTGTGGGATCTCTGACTCAAGGGAAATGGGTGTTCTAGACAAGTTTTTAGCATAATTCTAAATTGCTTTCCAGAATGGATGGATCAATATTCAGTTTCACAATGTTGTATTCATATGACCTTCTTTCTAAAATACGTCCAAATACCAAAGAAGCAGATTTCCTCAGGAAAACCACTCCTTCCTCTGTTCTCTTTCTCCTCTTCTTGCAATGCTTAACAAAGTTGCTGGTGGCAGTATTTGTACCAAAGTACAAAAAAGTCAATATTTGTTAACCACAAATTGGGCAACTCTTTTCTTGCCTTTTTTTTATTGGGAGAGTCTGCTTTTTAAATCTTCTTTCTAGTACCAATAAAGCATACTCTAAGATGATATCCATCTGAACCAAAGCAATCAAGTGAAGTCATTAGTTTGGCCAACATACCAAGTGCTCTAAGAGTTCTGTCCAGGGGTTCAAACCATTTTATAAATGTGGCAAAAGTTTAGAGAGCAGAAGGATTTGGACTCATGCTACTCTTTGGGCTCAGTGTTGATAACAATGTCTGAATTATACAACTCGGTTGTATTTTCCATCCTCAACTTAAAGAACTTGAAATTCAGGATTTCTGTTATTTGAAAAAGGGTTGATTTTCTGATTTCTCTGTGCTGCTCCCATTTCAACCAATGTTTGGATCAGTTTTGTTTTTTTCTACGTGGACTTTGGGAACTGGATAAGTAGCTGATTATATTTTTTAGTCAATGCAGCTCAGATTACTTTCATTCTTTATGTCAACCACTTGATGTCAGCATATCCACAGGACCTGATAATGAAAGATAAATCAGCCTGTAATTTGGAAACTTTAGGGTTATTGAGAGTTACTGTCTCATCATTCAGTAATGTCTAATGTAGGGGTGGATTCTCAGTATGTGGGTTGTAGGAGAGCTAGACAACGTCTTCAAAATCACATGTAAATCAGCCATCTCATTAAATGACTTTGTATGATAATAAGCTAAAACCATCTAAGATTCCTTCTAATTGTCAGAGACCAAGGATCGAAACCTAAAAACCATAGATACCATAGAAACAAAACTTAGTGAAGGGTTTCCCAAGAAACGAAACTTATGTTAGGAATAGAAACTTATCCAGCTTCATCCGGGATAGGCGTGGCGAGACCAACGGCCCGAGACCACTGGAAAATTCCTTACCCCAGTCCTAGAAGCATATAAACCCACTCCCTGCACTCAATAAACGAGCCTTGTCACAATTAAGACTGATTTGTCTTTATTGCGCCTCGGTCTCCCTTCTCTCCCCCTATGGTTCTTCCAGGTGGCTGACTCACGGGTCTCTCGCGGTTGTATCCGGCTGGATCCGGATATCTGGCGCCCAACGCGTGGCTCGACGAACGCAGCTTACCGGACGACTGAGAGGCATCCCGCGGCCGCGGACTTAAGCAGGGTAGAGGCTGAACAGACAGCCTTGAGGCAGGGTAAGTCGTCCCATCCCCCATAGGCAATCAGGCTGGAATTTGGAGTGAATACCCCAGAATGAGTGTGTGTGTGACTGGTATGACAAGGGTTTCGGTACTCTGATCGTTCCCTTGATCTGTTTATCCGTTTCCATACCTCCGCGAGGAGATTGGCGAGAACGTGGGGAAGTGATTGTTACCACAGCGTGAATGAAAAATGGGGAAAACACTCTCAAAGGAAGCCCTATATGTTAAGGAACTTAAAGATAGCCTCAGGGAGAGAAGCATTAGGGTAAAAAAGAAAAATTTGTTTAAGACCACCGGATCCTTTAGAGAGGACTTCGGGGAAAAGGGGATGGAGCCCTGAGCAAGCTCCCACCCCTACTCAAAATTAAGCATTAGGGCACTGGGCCCTTCTTAGAAGGACACCAGGAAAAGCGTATTTTTCTCTAGGACTAAACGGCAAATTTAAAAGTGACCAGAAATTTTCCTCTCTGCCCCCCTTTTTAGAAGCGGCTGGCTACTTTGCTTCAGCTAGAAAAACCAGTTTTGTCATAGTTTTTTTCTTTCTCCCTTGAAAGGAGTCCAATTGGTGATGGCCACAGACAATGTAAAAAGTTTTAACAATTTTCACTTAGCTATATCAATCTTTCCAGTAATGTGGCATACCTGGAATTATTCAGGCAGGTAGCAGAAACCCACTTCACAGAAAAGTGAAGAAGCAAAAGTGTATTTATTTTAGGATACTTATTGAAGCATGAAGAAAGGTAATTAAGAAACAAAATTCATCATATGTCAGCCAGCTCCTTCTTAAGAATTAACCCTTTTCTGACTCATTCTTTTTCACAGAATTCTTTAGTCATGGAGATATGAATTGTAACAATTGATCTTTTGCCAGGATGAAAAGAAAAATCTAGCTTATATAATTTATGTTTTATATTTGTCAGTGTGTGTGTGTGATATGCCCGGGAAATGTGTCCTTGTTCAGTCTGTGTGTTATATGTTGTTTGTCTGTGATCACAATGGGAGGGTTACAGGTTGGGAAAAATAAATCTCTCTCTCTTCTTCATTCATTCCGGAGGAATGGGGAAGACAGACGGAGGTGTTAGAGAAATTCAGAAAATAACATTGTAATTTCTGAATGTCTTTAACTCTAAGATAATTTAATTGGTTAAAAGAAATCTTATTCTCTGCTCTTATTAAGGCAAGAGTTAAACAAACTAATCTGCCAAACATTTCCCCTTCCATTTCTCACTGGCCATGAGAAAGGGAACATGGAAATCAAAAGACAGAAAAAGGGACAAATTTGATCCCATCACCAAATTCTATCAACAGGTTAAGTACTGAGACATATATCTAATGAAAATTACAAAAGATTCTAAAATGCAATCTAAGAGAAACTTATTGAGAGAGAAAGCAATGATTCTTAGTTGTGTACAGAAGTATAGAAGTGCAACTTAACTTTCCTAGCTAGCAAAAAAAAATAAATAAATAAAACCATCAGTCTTGCTCAGTGCTTAACCAAGAGTGAAAAAGCTTCTTTAAACAACCATGAGTTCAACCTAACATTAATCAAACTGATGTTAGTGAAAAATTTAACTTAAAGATTATTAGAACAATGCAATTGGCTTACATTTCAAAATTAGATCCCTTTAGACAGAGACTGGTCCATGAGAAAATTATTTGTTGAGAGCGAATCACTCACGCCGCCCCAGTTCAGCAGGAAGTAGCTATGAGAAGCTAAAAATCGTCGCCCATTCTCCCCCAAACTCATGGACCTTTCTCTACCCATTAGAGTATATATTTGCTAAGGAACTGAATAGGTACTGATGGTATTGTGTAAATTCATTGACTACTAGTTAAAAATGGAATTTCTGTTAAATTTAAGAATGCACAAAACTTATATTGAAAAGCTATCTATTAGGATTTGCAGTGTGGGAATGATCAGACTTACCAGAAATGCTTATCGAACTGAATTTAGGGAAAACATATGAACATGTAAAATTGTTACTCTAAGATCTGTACCATCATATTAACTAATAGGTAAAAATATAATTAACATTAGGGTTTCAAATTTTGGTAATTCAAAAATAATATTTTTGCATTAGGAATCTAGTATATTATGAATATAAAAAATTTGGACAGCATTGTAATTTATTAGGATATAAAATTATTTTAAAAGCATGTGCAATGTATTAGAAGAAATTCATGATCTAAGGAATAACATGCAATTTGTTTAAAGAAAAAAAATATTATTATGTGTAAGAATAAACATGTAGAATAGCTTCATGTGAACAGGCTCAGAGAGGTACAGTGACCAATCAAGTGTGACTTGCCAGCTTAGCTCTGTAAAGTGAAAAAATGAACAAGAAGCTAATAGCAGCTTTATAACATCAATAATGATTGTGCAAAAATTCAGGTTTCCCTAATTCACCACAATTGGAGCATAAATTTAAAATAAAAAGGGAAACTGCAGATATTATAGAGAATAAAAGACAGTTAATACAAAGGAAATATGGTTTGGAAATTTATAAAGCAAATAACATATGTTGTGACAACTTAAAATTAAGCCTTAAGACAAAAGGGAGATTTTACTCCACAATTAGAAGTATTTTTCATGTAAGAATTGATTTTAAGGGTTGAGGATTGCTAATGATTTTTGATATGGTACAATGTAATTTATTTATTGTGGTAACAGAAAAAAAAGTTGTAATGTTAGAGAACTTATTCCAGAATTTAATTTGGGATATTTCAAATGAGATGTTCTTTTAATGTATGTGCTATCAGAACTAGCAGCACGTAATCATGATACACAAGAAATTTTTAAAGTGGTTAATCTATGCATGGGTTTTAATAATACAGGTTCTAAGAATTTGGTAATTTTCAAAAGATGGAGTTTCTAATGGATAAATAAATAATAGGTGTGAATTCTAGTGCAAAATAGACACAAAAAAATGATGAATCAGAATAATCTTGATGGTATTTGATCAGCTATGTAGCAATGTTTTAAAGTAAAAGGAAACTAAACTGGAGATTCTATTACAGCCCTGTTTTATATTTACTATGAAGCTACTCAATCCAGCACTCCTGTTCCTTAATTCAGGTTTTGTGACTTAAGTGTGAGATGTTAATTATTACCAAAATATGTAAGAATAACTGAGTGATCAGTCTTGTAGGGCTATGAGGAAATGTTTTCCCTGTTTGTTTTTTGTGACAAGTCCCATAATCAGCACATAAGGCAAATTATACAATTAAAGTTTCCATTTCCCCAAACAACCTATTAGGTAGATAATTGGAAATTATCAAATTGTTAGGGAACATGCTTTGAGAAGTAGATGAAGTTAGTGATAGATGACTTGTAGCTTGCAGCTTTAGTTTACCACAATTGAAGTATTAGATCTTGAGCTTGGAAATATAACCCGAAACTTTCTGGATTTCCTCCAGAATCTGGGAGATAAAGAAATTTATTTGTAAAATAATAATTCAAGTATTTATAGATGTCCTATTAATGTGAGCTTTGCAAAAGGATATTTTGTAACAGAAACATCACTTGTCAACTCTGCAAACAACTTAGGAATCAAGCTTCCTAGAAGGATCAATTCTTATCCAAGAATGATTTCTGGAGATGAAGTATGTTGGCAAAGATACCCAAATGTTAAGGTTTAATATCAGTTTCTCTTGTACTAAATTTTCTTGTTTTACTCTTTTGCCTGAACCCCATCTAGGGATTAACCCCCCCCCCCCGTGGCCTGTCCTGCAGAATAGGCGAGGTCTCAACCCCCCTTTTTTTGAAAGAGGGCGGACTATGCGCAGCCCTGAAAGAAGAATGTTGTTTTTACGCAGACCACACTGGCGTTGTAAGGGAATCTATGGCAAAATTACGAGAACGCCTTGCCCTAAGAAAAAGGGAGGCTGAGGCTCGGGAAGGATGGTTTAACAATCTCCTAAAAGGTTCCCCCTGGCTTTCCACCCTGATCCCCACCGTTTTAGCTCCCCTTTTTATCTTCCTTTTAGTCCTTACCTTTGGCCCTTGGGCTTTCCAACGCCTGACCGGATTTATTAAAATGAAAATTGACTCAGCCCTCACTAAGTACCCTATGGTCCAATACCATCACATAGAAATAACAGACACTGAACGGCCACACACCTTGCCTGACAGTGACCGTCTCCATTTCACCGGCAGGGCGGTAACCCAATGACGGGATTAGCACAGGTCCTTGACCCTTGATGGCCAAGTAACTCCCCCTGTGTAGCCTAAGACAGGGGCCGTCGCTGCGGTCCTGGCAAAATCGCCTCTTTAAAAGAAAAGAAAGGGGGAATTGTCAGAGACCAAGGATCGAAACCTAAAAACCATAGATACCATAGAAACAAAACTTAGTGAAGGGTTTCCCAAGAAACGAAA
>NC_058132.1:505429592-505449899 GCF_016433145.1 Gracilinanus agilis
AGAGAGAGAGAGAGAGAGAGAGAGAGAGAGAGAGAGAGAGAGAGAGAGAGAGAGAGAGAGAGAGAGAGAGAGAGACGACTGTGCAACTCTGCTTTGCTTAAATCCAATTCATGGGCAAGTCACCATCCTGTGATGCCATTGGCTCTTTATGAAACAAAGGACGAACCATGATGCACTTGGTTATTTACATGTTTTCTTCCTCATTAGAATGTAATATCCTTAAGGACAGGACTACCTCAGTATCTTTGCAAGAAAACCTCAAATGGGATCACAATGAATCAGACATAATTGAAAGTTTCTAAACAAGGACAAAGGGGAATGTGAGAAGTACATAGATACTTTAAAATTACTTACTTAGTAAATACAATTTGTAAGTGCTGATTGATCTGTGTAAATGTTGTTTCTTCAATTTTATGTAAGCTCTTTGAGGTCTGAATTGCTTTCTTTTTGTTTTTGTCTCCCTATCACACAGTATATGTCTAAGGCAATATTAATATTAAATGCTTACCAAATTAATCATGTATTCTTGCAGTCAGCAGATATTAATCCTGTGGGAAAATCTGTAAATTGTTTTTGCTAAAAAAAGACAGCTTCTTTGTTAAAGATTTTTTCCCAGTTTGTTGTTTCCCTTCTGATTTTGGTTGCATTATTTTTGTTTGTACAAAAACTTTTTAATTTAATATAATCAAAATTATTTATTTTACATTTTGTAATTTTTTCTAACTTGCTTGGTTTTAAAATCTTTCCTTTCCCAGAGATCTGTCAAGTATACTATTCTGTGTTCACTTAATTTACTTACAGTTTCGTTTTTTATATTAAAGTCTTTCACCCATTCTGAATTTATCTTGGTGTAGGGTGTGAGATGTTGATCTAAACCTAATCTCTCCCATATTGTTTTCCAATTTTCCCAACAGTTTGTGTCAAATAGTGGATTTTTGTCCCAAAAGTTGGGCTCTTTGGGTTTATCATACACTGTCTTGCTGATGTCACTTACCCCAAGTCTATTCCACTGATCCTCCCTTCTGTCTTTTAGCCTGTACCATATTGTTTTGATGACCACTGCTTTTTAATATTGCTTAATATCTGGTATTGCTAGGCCACCTTCCTTCACGTTTTTTTTCATTATTTCCCTTGATATTCTTGAGAGACTACCTTGGTCTAATAAAAAGTACAACAAAATGGTGATCAAGAGACTGGAGGTTCTACTCCAGGCTTTGAGGTTGTTTAACTGGATGACTGTGAGTAAGTCATTTCATTCACTTCTCTGGATCTCTTTTTCTTCACCTGTTACATAAGAAGGTTGGGTTAAATTATCTCCAAGTTCTTTTGTAACTCTTAAATTCTTTGATCACTAAGTAGATTTCCAGCTCCAAAATAATTTAATTTTTATATTATGATCAATAATTTGTTTCACAAATAGATGATTTCTCTGTCTAAAGCACTGAAGACAGAGCATCGTTGGTCATTTTTTAGGTCTTCTGGGAAGGAGACACCATAAATTCCTTTTGAAATTCATTTGATTCAATTCAATATATTCTTACTAAGTGCTTTCTATGTAGAAATCATTCATGATATAAGGATAAAAAAGATCAATCCTTGGCTTTTCAAAGTTTACATTCTATTGGGGTGTGTGTGTGTGTGTGTGTGTGTGTGTGTAAGGGCAACTAGTTGGACCTGCTAGGTAGTGTAGAAAATAGAGAGCCAGGTCTGGAGTCAGGAAAACCTGAGTTCAAATATGACCTCAGACACTTTACTAGCCACATGACCCTGGGCAAGTCACTTGACCCTGTTTGTCTCAGTTTTCTTATCTGTAAAATGAACTGAAGAAGGAAATGGGAAACTACTTCAGTATCTTTGCCAAGAGAATCTCAAATGGGATCACAATGAGTCAGACATGATTGAAAGTTTCTAAACAACAACAAGGGAATGTGAGAAGTTCATAGAAACTTTAAAATTTGGTAGGCGTCAAAGAAAGATCCACAGAAAGTATACTGGAAGAATTTGATAAACTTCATTGTCCAAAGGCCTGTGAAAAAGTTATAAATTATGCTTAAAACTCTCTAACTTCCATTTAAACTAATGCTTATCAATGTATCTTCAATGGAGGCAGAGAACAGCTGACCTCCATCCATCACATTATTAATAATAATAATGCCAGGTGTTAGTATAGCACTTAAAGGTTTACAAAACGCTTTATAAATATCTCATTTTATGCTTACAATCACCCTGAGAGGTAGCTACTGTCATTGTCCCCATTTTACAGATGAGAGAACTGAGGCAAACAGGGTCAAGTGACTTGCCCAGGGTCACAGAGCTAGTCAGTGTCTGAGGCCAGATGTGAATTCAGGAAGATGAATCTTCCTGACTCCAAGTCCAGTGTTTTATCTGTTGCACCACCAACCCGCCTCTACTGCACAATCTGTGCAAATGTTTGTGGAGTTCTGAAACTTCTCTCATGACTAAATAGTCTCATTTCCTTTTTTCTTTCCATATGGGTCTTATTCTCTAACCCTCTAACCATCATGATCACTCTCTGGTAACTCTTCTAAGGTTTTCATTCTTATAATTTGTCCAAAGAGAATGGCTGAACAGTTGTGGTATAATTGTGATAGGATACTCTTGTGCTATGAGAAATGATGAGTAGGATAGTTTTAGAACTACCTGAAAAGATTTAAATGAATTGATGCAGAGTGAAGTGAGCAGAACCAGGAGAACATTGTATACAGTAACAGCGATAGTGTAACAATGACCAACTGTGAAAGATTCAGATACTCTGATCAAGACAGTGAGCCAAGACTATTCCAAAGTCTCATGATAAAAAATGCCATACACCTCCAGAGGGAGAACTGATGAACTCTGAGTGCAAACCAAAACAGACTTTTTTCATTTTCTTTCTTTTTAGTGTGTCTATGCTTTCTTTGGTACCTTGTTATATGGAAATGTTTTACATAACTTCACTTGTGTAAGTGATATATTGCTTGCCTTCTCAAGGGTGGGGAAAGGGTGGGTGGGAGGGAGAGAATTTAAAATTCAAAATGTTAAAAGATGAATATTAAAAAATAAATATAAATGAGAAATATTTAATGTAATAAAATGGGTTAAAAATAAAAGAAATAGATTGGATTTTTAAAAATCTGTCTAAAATGCATCAGTGAAGATTTGAATAGATGTGAAGGACCATTTCAGAATTTCCCTAATGCATCAATGTAACACTTTAATTTTTAAAATGGTATGCTATACAATGCAATGATCCAGGACACTCCTGAGGGACTTATGAGAAAGAACGCTATCCACATCTAGAGAAAGAACGGTGGGGTGAGTAGAAATGCAAAAGAAAATATATGATTTACCATTTGTTCATATGGGTATGTGATTTGGGGTTTTGGTTTTAAAAGATTACTCTATTGCAAAGATGAATAATATGGAAATAGGACTGAAGTGATAATATATGTATAACCCAGTGGAATTGCTTGTCAGCTCTGGGAGAGGAGAGGCAAGTGGGGAGGGAGAGAACATGAATCATGTAACTGTGAAAAAAAGAAAGAAATGAAAATTTAAAAAATGATATACTATCACCCCTTTGATTGGAGAGAAGCACTACAGAGAAACCAAACAAATATCATAGTCCTCCTTCCAAGTTATATCTGAGGCTGCATCCCTTTTTCCTCCAGTTCATCCAACTCTTGGACATGTATATAGTGATTGTTTAAATTCTGAATACAAGAAGTAGGTTTTCTTGTCTTTATCTACCAAAGATCTTTCTATATTTTTCTTTAGTGTGTCTCAGTTTCCTGTATATGACATTCAGTATCAAAATAGAAATGAGCATTATGGCCTCCAGCTAATGTTAACAAGAAGGTTCCTTATTAAAGATAAAATGATCATAATACTAATAATTAGCATGTATTTTAAAATAATATTTTATTTTTTCCCAATTACATGTAAAAATAATTTTTAACATTTGGTTGAGTTCCAATTCTCTCCCTCCTTCCATGAGATGGCAAGCAATTTGATATAGATTATACATATGTAATCATACAAAACATATTTCTATATTAACCATAAACTAGAATTTTTATAGCACCTACTATGTGCTATAAAGGTATTTTAAGTTATTTAAGTGCTTTAAAGTTATTAATTCATTTGACCCTCCCATCTTGGGAGGGAAGTGCTATTATTATTCCCATTTAACATAGGAGGAAACTCAGACAAGCAAAGGTCAAGTTACTGCCCTGGTTCCCATAGCTATAACGTGTCTGAGGCCAGATTTGAATTTTTGTCTTCCTGAGTCCAGACCTAGAGCTCTATCCACTGAGTCACCTAGCTGAAAATTATGGTTGCATTTTTTTCCTTTATAAATTGGTTGCTGAGGACTGCTGTGGTGCTAACTCTTTGAATGCTGGAAAACCCAGAGTTTGCTCCAAAAGCATGGACTTGAGTTGAAAGGTACGTACCTGGGTTCTTCCCCTAATTCTCAGGGCATCCTGCCTTCCCTCTTACCCTCTCATCCCCATTAGATCACGGTAGACTTTTCTGTTTAGATATTGTTTCTTCAGGGAGAGTTCCAAGAGTTACTAAAGGCAACAGTAATAACTTTGATTTATTCATGTATCTTTGATGGTACTGACTCCAGGGATGAAGATGGCAATTCTCCTCCCTTTTCATGCCCCTTTGTTCTTTGTGTCTCTTGCCTATGCCCTCCTGTAAATCTGCTACGGGGGCTAAGCCAAAGCATTTCAAATCTGCCTCTTGTTATTTTGTGGACACTAGTGAAGGATTTGAGTTTTCTTTCTTTCTTTTTTTTTTTTTTAAACCATTACCTTCTATCCTAGAATCAATACTAAATATTGGTTCCAAGGCAGAAGAAGGGTAAGGGCAAGGCAATTGGTGTTGAGTGACTTGCTCAGTCACATAGCTAGGAAGTGTCTGAGGTTAGATTTGGACTCAGGATTTCCTGTCTCCAGGCCTGGTTCTCTATCCACTAAGCCACCTTCTTTTCCATTCATGTGTTCTTTTAATTACATCCTTTGCACCGTTTCTGTGATATAATTCTTAAATTTTTTTCCTTGAATTTAATTTTTTTCTAATTATATGTAAAAACTATTGTTAACATTTGTTTTTGAAAATTTTGAATTTCGGAATCTTTATCTTCCTTCCTCCCTTCTTGAGAAGGCAAGCAGTTTTATATATATTATATATGTATAGTCATATAGTACATTAGTCATATTGTAAAAAAAAAAAACACAGATCAGAAAAACCAAACAAATCTTAAAAAAATTGAAAGTAAAAAAAAAAAGTATCCTTTCTGCAGCTAGACTCCATCAGTTCTTTCTCTGGTGATGGACAGCATCATTCATATAGATTCTTCAGAATTTTTTGGATCATTGTCTTGTTCCGAGTAGCTAAGTCATTCACAGTTGACCACTGTACAATATTCCTCTTACTATGTACAACTCTACTCACTTCACTTTGCATCAGTTTATATGTCTTCCACAGTTTTTCTGAAACTAACGCCCCCCCCATCATTTCTAATAGTATTCCGTCACAATCATATACTACAATTTGTCTAGCCATTCCCCATTTGAAGAGCATCTACTCAATTTCCAATTCTTTGCCACCACAAAAAGAATTGCTATGAATATATTTGTACATATAGGTCCTTCTCCCTTTTAAAAAAAATCTCTTTGGGATACAGACCTACTAGTTCTATTGCTACGTCAAGAATATGCAGTTTTATAGTCCTTTGGGCATACTTGAAATTGTTCTGCAGAATGGTTGGATCAGTTGTGATGTAATTTTAAAAAAACCCTCACCTTCCGTCTTAGAATCAATATTAAGTGTTGGTTCCAAGGCAGAAGAGCAGTAAGGGCTAGACGATGAGGTTTAAGTGGCTTGCCCAGGATCATACAGCTAGGAAGTATTTGAGGCCAAGTTTGAACAGAGGATCTCCTGCCTCTAGGTCTGACTGTCTATCTACTGAGCTACCTAGCTGCCTCCCATAATGCAATTCTAATGACACTTTATATAATGCTTTATAGTTGGCAAGGGATTTCAGACATATCAGTATAGAAGTCATTTAGTCATTATCTTTTGAGAGAGGTAGAGCAGATATCCTCATTTTACAGACAAGTAAGCTGAGTCTCTGAGACGAAGTGAGATATTCTTCACTTTAAAAAATCTTAACATAATTAGAGAGACATGAGCACATTAAAAAATATTTAGTCCTCTTTCCAAATGAATTTAGAGTAAATGTGCCTTTGCCAATGATTTCTTAATAGTTTTCTGGGAAATGGAATACTCACCTTGATTATTGTTGATTTTTCCGTATTGCCTTCTTTATATAGTTTTGTGCCTCTAGTGACCCTGTTTGAAGTCTTTGTTTAGAACTTTTAAACTTTGCTTAGCAAAATTGTGTAAAATGCCAACCACGCACAGATCCTGGAAAAATAAGTCAGGGGACCTATTTTTGATAATAATTTCTGGATTACAGAGTGTAGGAGGGGGATTAATATTCAATAAATCTGGAAAGGTAGGTAGGGGTCATGTTGTTTAGGGTCTTAAAATCTAAATTGAATTTATATTCCATTTTGCAGTCACTAGGAAGAGAATTCCTCACTTTCACCATATGACTGACCCACCTTTGGCCAATCCTTTGAGTCAGAGTCACATGGTTAGATTGGCTCTTAAGAAAAATCAGCAACAGTATATGTAATAAATTGGCGTCGTCAGAGACTTGAAGCAGGGAGAGAAATTAGGAGGATGTAATAATTTGATGGAAAGGTTCTATACTAAGGTGTAGCTATGTGAATGGAATGAAGGGGGAAGAGTTTGAGAGATGTTTTGAAAGGTAGAAATAGCAAGATCAGGCGAATGATTAGATATGTGGGGAAGGAAGAATAAATGGTTAAAGATAATGCTGAGGTTACAAACCAAAATACTGAAAGAAAGATTCCTAAATTTAAGTGAGAAAGATACCTCATCTATTGCCTGTGTTAAATCACATGGCCATTTTTCAATCCCATCCTCCTTGACCTCTTTCTAGCATTTGACAGTATTGACCATCCTCTCCTTTTGCATACTTACTTTCTCTTTTCTGTGTTGCTGAAAATAATATTAAATGTGCCATTTATAAAATGCTTTCATATTTGCACATTCAAAAACCTTGGCAACAGTATTCTAATCTATTTAAGACTTCCAAATGAAGAGCTTCAGTAGGTTTAGAATCTATTTATTCAAAATATAAAAATTCAATATCTTCTAATTAGTTTATAAGAATAATCAATTGACATCAAAGAAGACAATAATTGCTTACATTCCAACAAAAACCTTTATATAAATGTTGGATGGGAATGAAAAACGACCACTGTGATTTAATAAAGGCAGCCAATAATACATCTTTCACTTAAATCTAGGAATCTTTGTGAGGTATCTTTTTTTGATGGCAGCTGTTAATACTATGAATCAAAATAATAATTCTATAATAATATATGTATATATAATTTATACATTTATATTTTGATTTATATTATAAATTGTGCATAATTTATAATATAAATATAATATAAATTTATAAGTAGACTTTGGAATTATCATATCAACAAATATTTTATGGAGATTAAAAAATGATGAAAGGAAAAACATTGAAGCCAAAAACATTGTTTTTATTGAATATATCTTTTTTGATAATAATTTTTAAGTGAGAGTAAAAAGTTCTACCCATAAGAAGTAAAATGTATTCTAAATATATACTTTTATATCACTCTTAAGTGTTTATATATTTTACAATATGCAATTATTTATATAGTAGTAATGCGTCTGACATACATGTGTAAATATACACACATTGGTGATGCACACTCAAAACATGTTTATTGTTAGAGATTCTTGACAAAATGGTTTAGAGATCACTGCTCTAGTAAAAACTAAAAGTTTTGGGGCCAGAGCCAGGGTTTTATAGCTGTAAAAAATTGTGGCCAGTTAGCTGAATCATTTAAAACAAATGAAATGTGGCATAGTTCATGAAACAGCCTGGAGTCATGGTTAGAAAGATGACCTTGGAGTGAGGAAGGCCTGGATCCAATTCCTGCCTCTGATATATCTTGGCCGTGAGATCCTGGGCAAAACATTTAGCTTCTCATTGTTCTAGGCAATTGGCTAAGAATGTTATTGTTCTTCCTTCTTTTTTGGAGAGGACTGGTCCATCATAGGTGATGCCTTGACTTGAACATGAATTGGATTTAAGTGAGGCAGAGTTGCATGAAGTCATCAGTGTCCAGTGGCAGGACAAAAGTCAGGATGATTGTCAATGGCCTGGGATACAGTGGATGACTTTGGCTTCTTTGATGTCTGACCAGGTCCTAAGTGCTTCATAGTACCTGCTTCAGTTGCCTTCATGATTGTTGGAACAAAATGTTCTCATGTGCCCCTTCTGCTGAGAGAAGTCTGGAGATGTTTGGGATAGACATCCTCTTTAATCCACTGATATTGGTTACCCTCAACCTGGTTTTTAGCCTGACTTCCCAGGCAGTTTAATTCCTTGACACCCTGTATACACCAAGAATCCAAATTAGACTGAAGTTGCAAACCTTCATCCATAGCAGGAGTGTTCTCAACTTTGAGTTTCCTATGCCAATGAAATCAGAGGTCTTCGAGCTATTTTTGTTCTCCTTACAACAGAAAATAGAGGTATGCAAAATTCAGAACGTGAGTTTTTCCTTTCTATTGCTATACCAACAAATGGGTCTTTGGCTTTTCTTCAGGAATTTGAAGTTCATTGTTTAGTCATTATATGGTATTTTTTATCCCAAAGTGGTTTGTTTTAAAAAAGAAATTTATGGGTTAGACACAGTGATTCCCAAAGTGGGCGCCACCGCCCCCTGGTGGGTGCTGCAGCAATCTAGGGAGGTGTTGATGGCCACACGTGCATTTATCTTTCCTATTAATTGCTATTAAAATTTAAAAAAATTTAATTTCCAGGGGGCTAAGTAATATTTTTTCTGGAAAGGGGGTGGTAGGCCAAAAAAGTTTGGGAACTACTGGAGAGCATTCTCATGACATCTGAGGATAGATTTTATCGCCCTGCTTTTTAGAGCTTGGTCTAACAAGGTAACTCAGGTATTGGCGGTAGTTACAGGCTCCGAACAAGGGTCAGATGATCAGTTCATTGGCTTAGAGAGTCTGAGTTGTGATTGTCTTAATGTTTAGCTTCTTTGAGACCTTTAGGAATTTCCTATAGGGATCACTCTAGGTAAAACTTTTAAGTAGAAGCTTGCCTTCCGTATTAGCTCTTATCTTGTTTGTAGTTCCCTCTCTTTCAGCCTCTTCCCTAAAGTATTCTCTTCTCCAAGACCAGGTCTTGCTCTCCTGGGGGCCCTCAGCTTATCCCTCTTCTCCCTCTCCTGTTTTCTAGCTCTACATGAAAACCTTTTATCTCCCCTCTTCAGTCCAACCTATGCTCTCCACAGCTTACCCAAGATTCATTATTTCTCACTTTCTCCATTGACACTCAGCTGTTCTATGTCTCAGAGCCAGGTACCCAGTGCTTTCCAAGATGCCAGGTAAGAAGCTTTATCCCAATCTGTAACTACGAATTCTTGTGTTAAGGACAAATTCACTTGATTGGGGGCTATAGATGGGACCCAGAAGACTATTAAACTACTAGAACAGTAGCACTGGGTACAGAAGCAGCCTGTCTCCTAGAGCAAGGTTCTTAACTTTTTTCGTGTCATGGACATCCTTGGTTGTCTGGGAAATCTGTTCTCAGAATAATGCTTTAAGTGTTTAAGATAAAATACTTGGGGTAAAAAGGAAATCAATTATATTGAAATACAATGATTGAAGAAGGCTTTTTAAATCAAGTTAATGCACCCAAAGTTAAGAACCCCTAACTTTAGAGAGTCTAGCATGAGACACTGGGTGTTGGGACAGAGAAAAGATGACTTCTGGGAGATGACAAGATCATGGTGAGATGGGGGTGAGATTCAGGGCTGTTATCATCATGGGAAAGATGCTTACTCCCATCCCAGACACTGGTAAAATCCTAGTCTCACAGTAGTAATTTCAATTTCTGTCCTCATCTGTAAAACGCTTAGATTGGATAATCTGTTAGGTTAAGGGAGAGTGGTCTCTTCTTCCTATATTTTATGTGCCTGTAACAATGAAATTCCTTCATGAAGCCCTGCTATGACCTACCCTAGGGGGCAGCTAGATGGCATAGTGGCTAGAGTGCCTTGCCTGGAATCAGGGAGATACCTTTTCTTCAGTTCAAATCTGGCCTCAGGCACTAGATGTATGAACTTGAGCAAGTCTCTTGACCCTGTTTGCCTCAGTTTCTACACCTGTAAAAATGATTTGCAGAAGGAAATGACAAACCGCTCCAGTATCTTTGCCAAGAAAACTCCAAATAGGGTCACAAAGAGTCTGAAATGACCAAACAACAAAACTACCTATCTTTCAGGGCCTTCATATCTGGCCATTTAAATAAAACATTGCCAAGTAAAGAAAAAGACTGCGCTAATATAAAATGCTTTAATTTTCTTTTTAAACGGCACTTTTTATAGAACATTAGGGACAATTAGGATATCCTAGATTTTTTTTTAACAAAATGTGATGAGATTTCTAAAATCTGAACTGACAAGGACAAGGTGAAAACGAGCCATGCAGACAGAAATTTTCCCACTTTAAATTGAGTAAGAGAAAACTGATGTCAACTACAGATCAAATGGCAATTTTGGAACTAAACAAAAAAATCTAAAGTGGAATTATAATAAGGATATTTCTCTGAGAGGATATGGAATTGCACTGAATCTTCCATTTTGAAGCCTGGATTCAAAACATGGATTCAAATCACAGAGGAAAAGCATAAAATATACCCAAAGGCTACTAGAAGATCTCTTGAGTAGAATTCTTTTTTTATCAGAATGTTCCATAGTAACTAGAACTAACCTATAAAAGGAAGCATTTGGCCAAATGAGGAGGATTAGAAGGGGAACTAATTGACCACTGCTGCAGAAGGCAGTCAGTTCTGCTGAATTTTATTTGGTCTCATGGATTTTTTTATCCATCCAAGGTAGGCAGTGACTTTTGTATAGATCCCATATTTTCCCTTCCTGGCGCATCCTTCTCCCCAGCTGACAATTCCAGTGACAAAATAAGTGTCCTTAAACTTGGTCACGTGTGGGCCACCACTGTCTCCCTCACATGCATCCTCAGGTCGGTTGTCATAGCCAGCGCAGAACATATTGGAGGATATGATGAAGGTACTGGACAGCTTGCATGTGTTCCGATCCACATAAGGAACCGTCAGCATCTTGAGTAACGGGGAGGTGCGACCTTTCTCGTGCACGCGGCCAAAGCCGCTGACGATGCCCACCTTCTGATTCATCAGGACGTCCTCAGCCCAGTCCTTTTCTGGTAAGCACGCTGGCGCCACGTTCTTTCGGAACCGGATGGGTTTCTTTAACTTGATGAGAGCAATATCGTTGTCATACGTTTCTCTCACAAAGCCTTTATGTGTCAATACCTTGTCCACTTCGTGGGCCTCTTCGTTTCCATCTTCGAACTCAGTGTTCCGCTCACCTAGGCGGGAGTAAGGTCTGCATTAGCTTAGGTTAAGATTAAAACTCTCTGGAGACTGTACCTTAATTTATAATTATTTATTAAGTAAATTAAAAGAGTGGGCCAGAGAAGGAAAGGGCACTAGCCACACATGGCCTGTTCCATTTGCTGGAGCTTACCAGAGCTTGAGCTCTCCTAGCTGCCTCACAGTCCCACTACAGGAGTTCCTGTGCTCACCTAGCTGCCTCCTCTCACTGGAATTCAAGGCAAAAGAGGCTTATTTCCTCAAGCTTATACTTTCAAGTGACATCACTCTTTCTGAGTCCCTCTGTTTTAACAGTCTCTGATCTCAATCTGGATCAGTCTAGTCTTCCAGATGCAAGGAGCCATCTGGGACAAGAGGCAAGTGTCTTCCTTGTATCAGGGAGCCACTGAGACCAGTGGCATTTGATTCCCCTTATCTAAGGAGATGAGCTTCAGCCTTTGTTCTTAATTCATTATTTTTTAAATTTATTTCTTTGTTCTTAATTTAATACAAGGTTGGAGCTGAACTATAGCTCAATTCAATCAGAAAATATACTATTTCTTCTTTTCTTTTTTTAAACTCAATACTGTGTATTGATTCCAAGGCTGAAGGGTGGTAAGGGCTAGGCAATAGTGGTCAAGTGACTTGCCCAGGGTCACACAGCTAGGATGTGTCTGAGGCCATATTTGAACCTAGGACCTTCTATCTTTAGGTCTGGCTCTCAATCCACTATCTTCCCCCAGAGTATACTATTTCAAACTCAATATTGAACTTTCCCTTGGATTTTACCAAGACTTGGGGGCAGCTGTGTGGCTCAGTGGACAGGCCTAGAGACAGGACATCCTAGGTTCAAATCTGGCTTTAGACATTTCCTAACTGTGTATCCCTGGGCAAATCATTTAACCCCCATTGCCTAGCCTTTACTTCTCTTCTGCCTTGGAAAAAATACACAGTATTGATTCTTAGATGGAAGGTAAGGGTTTTAAAAATAAAATAAAATAAAATCCAAGACTTGATCTTAGGGTACCAAGTGAAAGAAAGGGGGTACAGATTAGTATTAAATTCTCATAATTCTTTTCATTGAGGAGGGTTTTGTAATCATGTGGGTTTTACTCCCCAATAGTGATGGTAATAGCAGCTGACATTTATTTAGTGCTTTACAAAAGCACTTCATATATGCTCTCTTTTTGATCCTATTAGACTACAAGTTCCAAAAAGGTACATACTGTGCCTTAGCTAAACTTCATATCTCCCCCAGAGACCAGCACCACAAATGCTAGGCAATGAATAAATATTTGTAGAATTTAAGTCAGCCAAGCAAGGTAGGTTGTAAGATAGATAATTTACAAAGGTGCACATTTTATATAGTACTTTTCTCACTGAGATCCTAAGAAGGGGATCGTAAAGATGTTATTTTATTTTTTTATTGTTGTTCAGTTCTCGCAATTATATCCAACTCTGTGACCCTTTCTTGTGTTTTCTTGGCAAAGATACTGGAGTAGTTTGCCATTTCCTTCTCCAGATCATTTTATAAATGAGGAAACTGAGGCAAAAGGGATTAAGTGACTTGTCCAGGATCACATAGCTAGGAAGTACTTGAAGTCAGATTTGATTCAGATTAGCAATTTGTAACTAACAGTCCCATATAATTGCCTGGAGCAATGAGAAGTTTGGTGACAATGGAGGCATTTGTCAACGGCTACATTTTTATCTACTATGCCAGACAATCTCTAATATTCACATGTATCTATTTTTATATATGAGGATGTTACTTTGGAATCATATAGAAACATCAGCCAACAAGGGAAATAATATTCAGGAAAAAGACACAAGAATCAAGCACAGAAGGCAATTTCTATGTCCCTCTTTTCTCTCCCTTCCCTTCCTATTGCTGCCTTTTAGTAAGGACTTAATAAATATTCATTGGATAGGATTGGAAAGACATGCACAATGAGAGATTTATGGCCCATGCTCATATTTTCTTCAGTTGCTGAGGTGCACATAAATTATAGTCACTTACCTACCACCACTTGGAATCTCTTCCCTGGGGTCATGCAGTGAGCTGCAGAGAGGATGTTGTACTCATCCAGAATTGTACCTCCACAGAATCCTTCTTTGTTCTCATCTATGAGAAGAGCCTTTAAGGAAAAAAGATAATTAATTTTCAAATGAATATTCAAAAGAGAAGGCTGGGTCTTCCTCCTTTTGTTGGAGATGTAGAAGACCATAGGGCCATGATAGCAAACCTATGGCACGGGTGCCAAAGATGGCACACAGAGCCCTCTATGGGGATGTATGCAGAGTTAGGCTAGAAAGGTAGAGGGACTTGGGCAGAGCTGCTCCCTTCCCCCTCTCCATCGCGCCTCCCCACCCCTCTGCCCAGGAGCCCAATGGAAACACTTATTCCCTCCCATAAGCAGAGGGTTTGGGCCTTCCCTTTCTTCCTCCCCTATCTGGGGTAAGGAGGGGGGGGGTGGCAGCACTAGGTCTCTGGGGAACAGGGCATGGCATGCAGTCTCTAAAAGGTTTACCATCACTGACAAAGGGTATGAAAAGTTGGTTGCAAATGCTGTCAGATGAGATCCCTGAATGAGCTAGTATTCTTAAGCTGTTTTTCTTCATTACAAGGGAATGTACAATGGGTGAGTTAGATTTAGGAGGATATATTTAGAAAATGCTGTGATGTAAAAACAAAAGCACCAATAAAATTTTATCTTTAAAAATAAAATAGAATTATAAACTCCTTGAGGGCAGATACTATTTCATGTTTGTCTTTGTATCCCTGGCACCTAGCACAGAGCCTGGCACACAGTAGGAATTTAATAGTAAGTACATGTTTTCTTGATTGCTTTAAGAGAAGGCTGCTGAAGGCAAAAATCATCACTATTCATGGAAAGGAAGGAAGGAAGGAAAGGAAGGAAGGGAAAGAAAGAGGGAAAGAAAGAAAGGAAGGAGGAAAGGAGGAGAGAAAGGAAGAAAGAAGAAACATTTCTAGTTGAATTTTGTTGATCTGTTTAGCACATCAGTGCTTAGCAAAGTGCCTGGCATATAGTAGGCACTTAATAAATGCCTATTGATTGATTAACTTGTATTTTTAAAATCATATAGATGAAGGAGATATAGTCTTCCTACTAAAGAAATCACAGGGAGTTTTTTGAATTAAAAGTTTTTTTTCAATTAAAAAATTAAATAGTCTGAAACAAGTTTGGATCAGAATGTTTAAAGCCATATGGGGTAGAGGGGTTTTAATTTCCATACTGAAAAAAGTCACAAAGAGTTTTTTAAATTAATTTTTTTCAATTGAGAAATCATAGATAGTTTGAAACAAGTTTGAGGCAGCAGGTGAATGGAGGGTGCTAATGTTTACTGATTCTTTTTGGTGGGAATTTGTGATGAAGCACCTCAGGGATTGAGGATGAAAAGGGGTCCCCTATTCAGTTAGTCTGTTATAGGTAGCCTCTGAAGGTCCTTACCATTCTGGTATCCTGAGATTCTAATCTAACTGTACAATATGAATCTAGGCTTTAATTACCCCATTTTTGGATTGTTGCTCTACCTTCCTTATTAATCTCCCTGACTCCTGCCACCTTCCTGTTCTAACTAATAAAACTGTATTCTTCCCTAAAATGCCATTTCTATCATACTGTTCCCTGATGGTAGAACTCAAAATGGCTCCCTGTATTAGTTTACTGTATGAGTCTGAATGTAGTTGATGCTTTCCCCCAAATCTTGCTGAAGATGGCCAGTCTTTAGAATATATTTATTATGTGAAGAGTGGGGGCTTCCTTCTTCTTCTGTAATATATTCTCAGAATCGGTGCTCGCTACACAGAACTAGGAAAATGTGATGATTTTGGAGTGAGTAGAGGTATTTGTCCATGTGATATAATTTTAGGAGCATTAGGGAAGTTGTGATGCCCTCAAATATTTATCCCTTCAAGTGCTATAGAGTCTAAAGTTCAATCATAAGAGATTAATCTTGTATTTTCTTTCCTGCTGCCTGTCTTTAAAATGCAAATATTTTTGAACAGATAACATCAGACTGATTCACAGTTAATGACATCTAATTCTGCTTTTCTCTTCATAGGAATAACATGAGGGCTCAGGTGTCTTGGGGTAAAGGATCCAAAAAAAGTGGGGAGGCAGAGGGACCAAAGACAAATTTCAGTTCTCTCATAGTTTCACCAAAGTCTGGTTTTGGTATTAAGAGTCTAAAACCATACTTTCCTTATCAGAAGGCAAATAGTTCATATTTCTCCATAGTGCTTTATAATTTATGAAGATATTGAAAAAACGCTGAGAAACAAATAGGGCAAATATCATTATCCCCATTTTCAAGATGAAGAAACTGAGGTACAGAGAGTTTTAAGGATTTGTCCCATGTCATAGCTTGTAAGCTGTGGAGACAGAACTTATAATTTTCTCTCTTCTTTTTAAACCACTTAGCACTAGATACTTTGGGATACTTCAACTATAATCATGGGTCTAGTTTAATACCATGTGAATCAATGAACTTAATGATTATAAAATACTCTGAAAATACAACTATTAAAGGCTTTCATTATTAAAATCTATTTAGCAACTTTAAAATTTTTCATTTTAAAATTCTACTGTAAATACTAAAAAATTAGAATATTTTCATATGGGTAATTACCACATAAAAAAAGATCATGGGTAAAACAGAATCTTCTTTTCATATTGCATTAAAAAAATTTTTATCTTCCATCTTAGAATTTATACTGTGTATTAGTTCCAAAGCAGAAGAGCAGTAAGGGGTAGGCAGTGAAGATTAAATGACTTGCCCAGGGTCACACAGCTAGGAAGTATCTGAAGTCAAATTTGAACCCATGACCTCTTGTCTCTAGGCCTGGCTCTCAATCCACTGAGTCGCCTAGCTGCCCCCAATATCATGTGTTTTTAAAATATATACATATAAACATACACACACATATACATAATAAATTCCACATACTACTTTCAAAATTATCCTTTTTTCCTGTGCTTCCTTCTGAACTTCTTTCTGTTCACTTTTGTTAATTAAAAAAAAAAAGTTGAAAAGGTCCTTTTTTTAAGGTTTCATTATCACTGACCACTCCAGATGCTGTCCTATAAAAACCACAACCCTCTCCTGTTTCCTTAAAAATTGAGAGAAAAAAATCTTGTAATAAATAAACATAGTTGAGCATAGAAAACATTTTAAATGGTCTGTTAACTCATAATCTGACCTGCATAAGGACCATCTTTATAAAAATTTGACAGTACTTTCCCCCCTTGAAAATGGAAGTAATGAAATTCTTTAAAACTTAAATTGGCAAAATTCTTCCCTTATGAGAATCATTTTCTGATGAAAATAATAAGGCTGTCAGTGTTGAGCCATGATCAGCAACTGTTAACATTATTACCTTACTTTCTCTAACCTCCAGAGAAGCAAGCTATCACTTAATCGATTAATCAAATAACCAGGTATGAAGGGTAATATATATCTTGGCCATGAGATAGTGCTCCCCATAGACCACCAGCCCAGTGGCTACATTAGGGGGTTATCACTACATGTATTCTGACTTTCCTAAAGACTGCTATTTCCCTTTTGTTCAATAGAGGGCATTCAGCCTTCATATTCAGCCTATTCCCCTTTCTCCCCAGCAGAGCTCAAATTCAGTAATGATCTAGAATAGTGATGGTGAACCTTTTAGAGACTGAGTGCCCAAACTGCATCCTCATGCCTCTTGTGAGCTGCCCCCCCTTACCGCAGACAGGGGAAGGAGGAGGCACTCCCATTGGGATTCTGGGCAGAAGGGTGGGTGAAGTGAGAAATGTCTTCAGGTACAGTGGAGAAGGGAGAGCATCCCCCTCTGGCATGTGTACCAGAGGTTTGTCAACACAAATCTAAGAGTGTGCTCTAGCATATGTTCCAAAATTATTTAAATAATTACTTTTCTCTTCTCTGAGCTGCCACCCTGCATTTGGTAAATCTGTAACTCCTGATCAAATGACCTCAATCATAAGGCTTAGATGGCTTAATTGTGACCAGTTGCTGAGAAAAATAGAAAACTTTGATGACTGTTTTGAATACAGACAGAGTGGCCATACTTAGGAAAATCCTGCTTCTACTACCTCCATTACATGCTATGTATGGGCTGCAAAAGCAAAAGTTGGAAGAATTCTGATCAATGCAAATGCCAATTCATGATTCCAGGGAACCAAGGATAAAGGATGATATCTACCTCTTGACAAAGAAGTGATCGATTCAAAGCATAGAATGATACAGTTTTTGAACATGACAAATGAGGGAATTTGTTTTGCATAATTATGCATATTTGAAACGAGGATTTTGTTTGTCTTTTTCTTTCTCAATGGGGTAAGAGATAGGAAGGAAAAAATAGGTTTCTGTTCATTAAAAAAGTTAATTAAAGTCAAATAGAACTAGATTTTTTTTTCTTTTAAGGATATAAATTGGTTTAAAACAAGGATTATCTCACTTTTATGGCTGTGTTCTTAGCCCCTAGCTTGGTGTGTCGACCATAGTTGATACTTAATACCTGACGATATTATTATATAAATTTTAGCTATTATTATTACTACTACTACCAAAAACAAAAACCACTTATTGACTATAGGGAAGTTTCTTGGACATGCCAATGAGCAACACAAAAGAAGTGATGGATTTAGTCAATACTAAAATGGACTCAAATAGTGTTCCCAATAGTTGTAGAGAGGTTGAATCAGATAATAAATCAGAAGATGAGGTTTACTGTATATATTATATATAATGCATATATTGCATACTATAATCACTTGCTACCCTAGATTGACAGATACATTGGACTCAGTTGAGAGTAAGGAGTAGCTGAACC
The DNA here is from genome assembly GCF_016433145.1 of Gracilinanus agilis. Classification (NCBI taxonomy): domain Eukaryota; kingdom Metazoa; phylum Chordata; class Mammalia; order Didelphimorphia; family Didelphidae; genus Gracilinanus; species Gracilinanus agilis. The sequence continues at coordinate 505,448,027 of NC_058132.1, forward strand.
CAAAGCTAGCTCCTTCCCAGCCAATTCCTTCAGCTGTGGAGACTCCAAGGCTATGTACAATGTTTTAAAAAGTTGATTGCCAGCCTGGACCATTTACAAACCCAGGTTTGTAAATGAAGGCTCTAAGTCTAGAGCACTGATGCTCCACTCATCGGCTCAGGTTGAGTTGCCGAAAGGTCATCTGGTTCCCAGAGAGAGTCAGAACCATCTTAACTGTTACCAGACTAACCTGAGGTTGTGTTAGTGGGCAGGGGTGGAAGTGGAGGGAAGGTTTTGGGGGGAAGGTTGGGAAAATCGTGTAACCGACCATGTTGCCAAATGACAACACTGACACATGCATTTAATATATCTCTACATGTAAATGCATATATGTATAATGTTGATAAATTTATCAATTATTATTGCATGTTTTCTTATTTAGATTTTTATCGTTATTTTGCTGTTAATATTTGATTGTGTGCTGGTCTTTTGCTTATACTGTGGCCATATTTGTCTATTAGCTATGCATTCTTTTGAAGACTTCTGTTTATTTCTTAATACTGTATAAATGGAGATTTTGAACCTTTGGACTTCATCTCCCAGAAGTCCCTTAGTATTTCCCAAAATTTCCTTTAGACTTTCTTGCGCCTCCATGTTTGCATGGTCACGTTATTGTTTCATAAGTTCTGTAGCTCCTCCTTCTTCTCTCTTTTGCTCTTGCAAGTGGGCTGGGTTAGTACCTTTATAGTTAGCTTTTTTGTTACTTTATTATTAATACAACTTTATAAAATATAATACCTAGTTCTTGTATATTAATTTAAAAACCCACATTTTACTAGTGATCATGCATGGACTGTTACTGAGGAGACTTACAAGTGCTGTTTCCCTTCTGCATTGTTTGCTGCTAACTATTCATTGTTTTGGCTGTGCATGCCTAGTTGCTCACTTACTCTTACACTACTGTGTGTACTTCATATGTCCTGCATATACAATTTATATATAATTTAGTCATTTAGTTAATGAAGCAGTGGGCCCAGAGAGACTTTGCATTGCACTATGTCTAATTTACGTAATATTAATATGAAGATGATACAAATAGTATTTGAAATGGTTGCTCATAAAGTTGGGATAATTATTATTGTTGTTTTGAATGTTACTGTTTGTTATCATGCCTTCAATATATACCAGTAACTGGATACTGCAGTGGATAGCATTCTGGGTCAGAATACAGGAAGATCAGAGTTCAAATCCCACTTCTTAGCTATGTGATCTTGAGCAAGTCACTTAAACTCTTTGCTTTAATTTCTTCATCTATAAAATGGGGATAATAACAGCAACTATCTTCCAGGGTTGTTGTGAGGTTCAATATTTATGAATATTTGTAAAGTACTTTGCAAAGAACCTGGCACATAGTAGGCGCTGTATAAGTGCTAGCTATTATCTATTATGATGCTCAAATGTACCTCAGGTAACTTGTCATAGACTGAAGTGTGGAATATAACAAGCTTTTTAAAATGCCTTCTGGAAATGTATTAGGAGAAAAATAAGTCAGTGATGCCATGGAGAACACCCAGGAACAATCTGTTTCTTTCCCCTTGGAGCAAGCTCCAGCCTACAAAAATTTAAGTTTTTCTGTTTAGCTTTTGAAGATCTTCATAACCTGATTCCAAACTGCCTTTCTAATCTTATTTTGCAATATTCCCCTTCCCAAAACTCTATTATCCACCCAAAGTAACCTTCTTTCCATTGCTTATATACAATTTCTTTCTTCTCCATATCTCCTTCCTCCCTCCTTTCCTTTCTTCCTTTTTTCTTTCTTCTCTCTTCCTTCCTTCCTTCCTTCCTTCCTTCCTTCCTTCCTTCCTTCCTTCCTTCCTTCCTTCCTTCCTTCCTT
>NC_058132.1:505450131-505506918 GCF_016433145.1 Gracilinanus agilis
TCTTTCTTTCTTTCTTTCTTTCTTTCTTTCTTTCTTTCTTTCTTTCTTTCTTTCTTTCTTTCTTTCTTTCTTTCTTTCTTTCTTTCTTTCTTTCTCCCCTTACTGCTAACTTTTTAAAACCCATATCTTCCATCTTAGAATTAATACTCAGGCAAAAAAACAAACCAAACAACAGTAAGGACTAGGTAATTGGGGTTAAGTGACTTGCCTAGGGTCATATAGCTTGGAAGTGTCTGAGACCATATTTAAACAGAAAATCTCCTGGTGCTCTATCTAGCATGCTACCTAGCTATCCCTATCTTTATACATTTTTCAATGGCTTTCCTCCATTCCTGAAATGAACTCTCACCTCATCTTTATCTCTTAGAATCCCTTATTTCCTTCAAAATTCTGTCTAAGTGATGCCTTTTACCCCCCAGCCCAACCTGATTTTCCTTCTCTTTATTTTGTATGTATTCATTTAGGTACATTTTATTTCTCCTTACAGTTGTTTATTTATTTTTAAGCCTGTCTGACTGTTCATGACTCCATTTGGGTTTGTTTTTTGCAAAGATACTGGAGATGTTTGCTATTTTCTTCTCCAGGTCATTTTACAGATGAAGAAACTGAGTGAAACAGGATTAAGTGACTTGCCCAAGGTAACATAACTAATAAGTGTCTGAGACTGGATTTGAACTCTAGCCCTCCTGTGGGATAGCCTATAGGACAAGCCTATCACCTTGCTGTCTCAATAGAATAAGTAAGGAAAGGATTGTTTCATTTTGTCTATGTTTCCTTAGTGCCTGGCATAGTTCCTGGCATCAGCAGGCACTCAGTACATGCTTGTTGATCGTCTGGTTTGAGGAGCACCTTTTAAAAAGCATCTTGCTTTGAAGATTTGGCTTAATACATTCTTATTACCCTCTTTTTCACTGAGTAATTGTCTTCTAAGGCAATGTTGCCAATATCAAGCTAAGGAACAAATACAGAACCCTGTATTTTGTAGGCCACACCTATAAATATTTGCACAGCTATATTTATTCTCTTATCTTTCTTCTATGGGTACCTCTGTGTCAGTGTGTCTAGCTAAGAAAGAAAATGCTTAGATCACAGGATCACATATTTAGAGGTAGACTGGCTTACAGAAGAGGTCATTTAGTTTAACCCAGTGATTCCCAGAGTGGGCACTACCACCCCCTGGTGGGTGCTGCAGTGATCCAGGGAGGCAGTGATGGCCACAGGTGCATTTATCTTTCCTATTAATTGCTATTAAAATTTAAAAAAAATTAATTTCCAGGGGGCTAAGTAATTTTTTTCTGGAAAGGGGGCAGTAGGCCAAAAAAGTTTGGGAACCACTGGTCTAACCTTCTGATTTTACAAATGAGGAAACTGAGGCCCAAAATTTGAGCAAGTGGCAAAGCTGGGATTTGGATCCAGACCCCCTGGCTAAAAAAATCTAGCATTCTTCTATTTATAACATATGCTATATGCACACACACACACACACACACACACACACACACACACACACACACAAAACACACACTATGTTTTCCCCCCAAATTGAAATAGAATTAGGACTATGGGGCATTTAAAAAAATAGCTATTGATGACCATTTTAACTTTATGAAATTGAGAGGTATCAAATCACATTTTTGACCTAGTAGCATAGATACAAACCACAATTACCTGCCAAGGACATTCTCCCTCATTGCAATTTTCTCCTCCAACAATTTTTGTGAAATCTTTCCCATCGTTTTTAGGTTCTGTGTAATTTGGCAAGAATCTTCCAAAAGGATCCTTCGTGGGAGGCAGAGTCTCTTTTTCCAGATCTGCACGTGGACTCTCACTTAAGCTTGGAGAAGTGACACTTTGCATGTCAGGTTCTGGGACTGACCTCTTCCTTCTTTCCTTGGTGTATTTTCCACATGGGTAGGTTTCTGAGAGAAAAAAAAGAAGAGATTTGATATCTGAAAAGGTTCCCAAATGACACAACCAATGCCTCTGTCACGGTTGGCTTCAGAGAGGATGACAATCTGTCTCTTGACTTACTTTCTTCCTTTTTAAAAATCCTTACCTTCTGTCTTAGAATCAGTACTAAATACAGTTTCCAAGACAGAAGAGCAGAAAGGGCTAGGCAATTGGGGTTAAGTGACTTGCCCAGGGTCACACAACTAAAAAGTGTCTGAGGTCGGATTTGAAACCAGGACCTCCTGTCTCTTGGCCTGGCTCTCAATCCACTCAAGTCACCTATGCTCCTCTATCTCTTGACTTTCAAAGGGAAAGTTTTAGCTTCACAACTAGTTTTAGCTTCACAACTTGCTGATAGGTCTTACCAAACTGGAAAAGCTAGGACTAAAACAATTGAGACCTTCTATCTGCCTTTTATCTTGGGACTAGGCTAGTGATGTTAAGTGAATCGAATCACCAAGTTGGCTCCAGAATTATTAAAGCCATAGTGACTTTTAAGGATGGTATACCAAATCATTTATTTATTTAACATTTGCAGAGTACATCATGTGAAATACCTGGCTGGAGAAATCAAAAGCTGGAATGAAGGGTACCAGGAGAAACGTCAACAGTCTTCTAGTTTCTAACTAATCTGAGAGTCTATTTATCACACCAAAAAACCCTTTGAGAATGTTCCTATCCCTCCCAGTTGAAAAATATAACTATTCTCTTCTATGTGGCCCATCCTCCACCCCTCTCATAGACTACACTGGGAGCTAACTCTGAAGCTATCATCTCTAAATCCCTCATTTCCAAGGATGAGGAAATCAACACAGGAGAATGCAAACGATTTGCCCAAGATCACACAGATGGTAAATATTAGAGATATTCAAATCAAGAAGATTTGAATCCAGGTTCTCTCAATCTAGATCCCTTTCCTCTGAACTACACTGTCTTTCTACTACATTGGTTTTCTAGAGAAGACATCCCCAGCTACTTTTTGCTCTTTCATAGACCAATGTAACTTCCCACCTGTAGGGATACAGGATTTGCCATCATCTCCCAGGATGTAGCCTTTGGCACAGCTACATACCACAGCGTTTTTTGCTTCTTTGCAGAATTGTTCACACTCTCCGTTATCCAAACTGCAGAATTTTAGTGTTGCTGCCCAAGAGAAAAGCATGTTAGATTTGATGGAAGTGTCGCTGTGGCCCAAACTCAGGTTACTTGAGTGTCCTAGTAGGGATCAGGAACTTTTCCAGAAGGGATGATAATAGCAGCAAACTGCATGCTGTACCCATGTCCCTTAATACCATGTTGTACCCCTCTATCCCTCAATCCTGAAACATCTGCTCCCAGATGTTTTAATCAGCTGGAAATTCAAAAGACAACCCTATCCTCCCATCATAGCATTATCATCAACAGCATTCAGGTGTTCTGGGTGGAAAGCTCATAGAACCATAAATTTAGAGCTGGAAGAAACCTGGGAAACCAGCTAGATCAACAGTCTCATTTTACAGGTGAGGAAATTAAGATCCAGATGCCTCAGATGATTCACCCCAAGACTACATATCTGGTATATAGGCAAACCCAAACTTGAACACAGGTCCTCTGACCCAAGTCCGATGCCAGTGCCCCATGCTAATCTTACCCTAGCTTACCTATTGACTCGATATGATGTTTTTGTTTATTTTATGCCTTTTGATATCTTGTTTTGTTTTTGCTTGCTTGCATGTTTTGAGGACTTAAAATAACATTGGAGATAGTATGGGAAGTCTATTAACCAGGAAAGGAGGAGGTCAGATGACTGAGGTAATATTTGGCAATATTCTATAAACACATTGACCATAAAAGTAGGAGTAAATATATTTATGGAACCCCTGACATCTACCTTAGAGATATTGAATGTATGCCCCTGTAAAATGTACACTCCTTGAGGGCAGGGACTACTTAATGATTAACTTTGTATATCCAGTGCCTAGCAGAGTACCTGGCACTTAGTGGTGTTTTAATAAATGATTGCTGATTGATTGATAGTTCTATTATCTGAAAGTCCTTCCAAAGTTTGACTGTTTTCAAATGACAACAAGTTATTTGTATACTTAATAAGATATACTTGATACATATAAAACTTCGCTATAAATTCCTTATTTGTTTAATTAGGGACAGTCCAAATTTCTCTAAGGGATCTTTTTCTCTCCTTTAGCAATAGGAACAAACGCTAAAACACATTTTGGATAAAGAGTTTTTGGTTTGTGCATGTTTCCCTTCCCTCCAAAGTCCCACCTCCTCTTCTTTTTTTCTTCTCTTTAAAAAAAAAATCAACCTTTACTTTCTGTCTTAGTAAGAATTCTAGGATAGAAGGGCAAGGGCTAGGCAAATGGGGTTAAGTGACTTGCCCAGAGTCACATGGCTAGGAAATGTCTGAGGCTAGATTTGAACCCAGGTCTTCCCGACTTCAAGCCTGGTGCTCTATTTACTGTGCTACCTACCTTGCTCTCTCTTTTCTTTTCCCTTCCCTTCTCTGATAGTCTCTTCCCCCCCCCTTCCCTCCCCTCTCCAAAAATCTATTAGTACAAATAAAAGAGTTTAATATAATTTGGAAATCTGAAAGGACTTAGGACTTGTATATTAAGCCTTTCTCCTTTATCCTCCTTCCCTGGTGCTTGCTCTTTAGATAATCCCAGTCTTTAAGGCAGTAAAATAAACAGGACTTACAAAATTCACAGTTTTTGCCTTCATATCCTTCCATACAGCTGCAGGTATATTCATCAACACCATCTTTACAGTGCCCTTGATTCTTACAAGGCTGACTTTCACACTGGTCACCATCTGCAAAGAAAAAACTTGAAACCCAATTTTGCAAAGGTTTCCCATCATCCCTAATGGAAACTCCTTGGCTTTGGTGACAACATTTTCAGGCAATCCCAATGACTTTGCTGTTTCTGAAAGAGTCCCATCAACTAATTCCTGGGATCAAGTCCTAACCATGTCATGTCAGTAGGATCCTTCTGTGTTTGTTCTTATATGACTGTGTTGGTGAACCTATGGCATGTGTGCCGGAGGGTCTGCTCCCTTCCCCCTCTCCACTGTGCCTGAGAACTTTTCTCCCCTGACCCGCCCCTCTGCCCAGCAGTCCAATGGGAGTGCTTCCTCCTTCCCCTGTCTAGGGTAAGGGTGCAGCTCACACGCGGTGTAATGGTTGCAGTTTGGGCATTCGGTCTCTAAAAGGTTTGCCATCGTTGTTATATGATATCCCAAATTTGGATATTTGATATGTAGACAATTTTTGGAATATATGACATGAACTGAGTGCTTTTTATTTAGTTAGTTTTTATTTATTTAAAATCCCTTACCTTCCATCTTGGAGTCAATACTGTGTATTGGCCCCAATGCAGAAAAGTTGTAAGGGAAAGCAATGGGGGGGGAGGGGAGGTGTCAAGTGACTTGCCCAGGGTCACCCAGCTGGAAAGTGTCTGAGGCCAGATTTGAACCCTAGGACCTCCCATCTCTAGGCCTAGCTCTCAATCCACGGAGCTACCCAGCTGCCCTCCTGAGTGCTTTTTAAAAGAAAGCTTTGTTGTAGAAATAGCCTGAAGGTAAAGCTAATTAAAGGTGTGAAAATAATGTGATTTGGTAAAAGTGAAGAAAGGAAGTTAAAAAGCATTTTTTAAAGCATCTATTATGTATCAGACACTGTGTTAAGCACTTCATAAATATTATCTCATTTGATCCTCAGGGCAACCCTGAGAGATAATGCTATTGTTACCAGCATTTTACATTTGAGGAAACTGAGGCAGATACTGGTTAAGTGACTTGCTCAGGGTCATACAACTAATAAGTGTCTGAGAGGAGATTTGAATTCAAGTCTTCTTGACTCCAGGCCCAGAAATCTATCCACTGTTCCACATAGGCATCATTGTGTTTTGGTAGCGAGTCTCCAGTATTCCTTTGCCAATGACACTCTACTTTCCAAATAGATCATAAGTGGAAAGGGCTGCTCGGGCCCTTAAAGATCATCTAGGCCATTACTCTCATTTTTCCAATGAAGAAACTGGGGTCCAAAGAGAGGAACTGAGTGTTCAAAACTAAATAGAGAGCCAGTGGAAATGTTGGTAGAATTTGGCATAGTAAAATAGAAGGGACTGGAAAGGAGGTGAAAAGACTTTGGCTCTAGTCTTGGTTTTGTCACTAATTTACAGTATAATCTTAAACAAATTACTTAAAATATCCACTTAAAATGGCCATCCACAGCCATAGAAGGAACTGATGGAGTTGGGATGCAGATTAAAGCATTCCATTCTTCACTTAATTTCCTTTATGGATTTTTCTCTAGAATAAGCAATATGTCTCATCTTTCACAACATGACAAAATGGAAATATGCATGTATGATGACACATGTACCAACTATATCATATTACCTGTCAACTTGGGGAGAACAGTAGGGCAGGAGGGAGAGAGAGAAAAAATGTCAGAAAATGATTATTAAAAATTATATTGACATGTAATCTGGAAAAAATAGAAAAAAATAAAATATGGGGGGAAAATATAAATTCCTTCAATATAGGAACAGTTTTCCCCCCTCTTTGTATCCATAGTGCCTCATGCATTGTAGGTCTTTGATAAATGTTTGTTGATTGACTGATAACAAGCATATAGTGCCAAACTGTATGTCCTAGGTCACCAACATTGTGGTGATGTAGAATATGATTTCTTTTTTCTTTTTTTTATTTCTTTTTTTTAATTTTTTTCCCAAACATTTATTAATATTCATTTTTAACATGGTTACATGATTCATGCTCCTCCTTTCCCCTTCACCCCCCCGCACTCCCCCCACCCATGGCCGTTGCACATTTCCACTATTTTTGTCATGTGTCCTTGATCAAGACCAATTTCCAAATTGTTGGTAGTTGCATTGGTGTGGTAGTTTCGAGTCCACACCCTCAATCATGTCCACCCCGACCCATGCGTTCAAGCAGTTGTTTTTCTTATATGTTTCCTCTCCTGCAGTCCTTCCTCTGAATGTGGGTAGCGTCTTTACCATAAATCCCTCAGAATTGTCCTGGGTCACTGTATTGCTGCTGGTACAGAGGTTCATTACATTCAATTTTACCACAGTATATCAGTCTCTGTGTATAGAGTTCTTCTGGCTCTGCTCCTTTCGCTTTGCATCTGTTCCCAGAGGTCTCTCCAGTTCGCCTGGAACTTCTCCAGTTTATTATTCCTTTTAGCACAATAGTATTCCATCACCCGCATATACCACAGTTTGTTCAGCCATTCCCCAATTGAAGGACATACCCTCCTTTTCCAATTTGCTGCCACCACAAAAAGTGCAGCTATAAATATTTTCGTACAAGTCTGTTTATCTATGATCTCTTTGGGGTATAAACCCAGCAATGGTATGGCTGGGTCAAAGGGCAGGCATTCTTTTATAGCCCTTTGAGCATGATTCCAAATTGCCAGCCAGAATGGCTGGATCAGTTCACAGCTCCACCAGCAATGCATTAATGTCCCAATTTTGCCACATCCCCTCCAACATTCATTAGTCTCCCCTTCTTTCATTTTAGCCAATCTGCTAGGTGTGAGGTGATACCTCAGAGTTCTTTTGATTTGCATTTCTCTAATTATTAGAGATTTGGAACACTTTCTCATGTACTTATTGATACTTTTGATTTCTTTACCTGAAAATTGCCTATTCATGTCTCTTGCCCATTTATCAATTGGGGAATGGCTTGATTTTTTATACAATTGCTTTAACTCCTTGTATATTTGAGTAATTAGACCCCTGTCAGAGTTTTTCGTTATAAAGATTTTTTCCCAATTTGTTGTTTCCCTTCTGATTTTGACTACATTGTTTTTGTACAAAAACTTTTTAGTTTAATATAATCAAAACCATTTAATTTACATTTTGTAATTTTCTCTAACTCTTGCTTGGTTTTAAAGTCTTTCCTTTCCCACAGATCTGACAAGTAAACTATTCTGTGTTCACTTAACTTGTTTATAGTTTCCCTCTTTATATCCAAGTCGTTCACCCATTCTGAATTTATCTTGGTGTAGGGCTTTTTCTTTTTTCCAGATTTCATGTCAATACAATTTTTAATACTTCTTTTTCTGGCATTCTGCAATCCACGTTCTTCCCTCTCTCCCACTCATCCCCAAGAAGGCATATAATATGATATAGGTTGTACAAATATTAACATGTAAGACACATTTCCTTGTTCATCATGTTATGAAACAAGATACCTATTGCTTACACTAGAGAAAAATTCATGAAATAAAGTGAAGAATGTTAGGTTTCAATCTGTATTCAGACTCCCTTAGTTCCTTTTATGGTGGTGAATAACCTTTTTGGAGTTGTTCTAGGTCCTTGCCTTATTATTGGAAGTTTAAAGTCACTCACCCTCGAGCAGTGTTCTTTATTGCTGTTACTGTGTACAACTTTCTCCTGGTTCTGCTCAGGTCACTTTGTATCACTTCATATAGGTCTTTTTAGTTTTTTTTTTGTATGTTTATATTATTTGTTATCCTTTAGCACAATTTCTTCCCTTTGCTCAAGGTGTCACCTTGTTTCGTATATTTGTGGGTATATATATATATATATACATGTATATATATATATATATATGTATAGAGGCAGCTAAATGGCTTTAATGGATGGAGTTGCTAGGCTTGGGGTCAGGAAGACCTCAGTTCAAATCCAGCCTCTGACCCTAACTACCTATATGATCCTAGGCAAATCATTTAACTTTTGTTTGTCTTAATTTAATGCAGAAGGAAATGGAAAACCACTCTAGTGTAAGAATTGATTTTTTTATATACTTTAGTAATTCTTATATTCGGTCCCTGGAATAGAAAGGCCCCAGTTCCTGTATATTAGGGAGAATTACTGGGTATCCCTATGTCTAGGGTCTGGGTCAGAGATTTCATCTAATCTACTGTGATTTGCTTATTCTTTGTTCTTAGGAATCCCAAAGAATGCCTTCCCATTTAATTTTAAGAATCTAGAAAATTTCATAGTTTTTAATTTAATAATTTTTAAATTTAAGAATGTTGTTACTAAATTAAGGGGACAAGGATTCTTTTCCTGTGTATCTCCTATGACATGAGGATGGGGAAGGTTGGATCGTTTGATGGACCACATCTTAATGATCTGTTTGTACAGTTAGAAAACCTTGAACCCTTGGACTTCATCTCCTAGAATCCTTTCTCCTTCGTCCATGTAGAGTCCTTGTATATTGTATAAGTTTGCTGTAACTCCGCCTCTAGCTCTCTTTTTCCCCTCCACATGCATGGTTGGTTGAGCTCTCTTTTCCCACATGTGCAGCTGAGTTAGCACCTTTTCTACTCTAGCTTTTTATTTTAGTTATTATTAATAAATCTTATTAAATATAATACTAGAGGCATTGCATATTAATTTTAATTCTCACATGTTTACCAATTAGAGAAGCCTTGAGATGTTTAATTGAGGGGCTGAATAATTAGCTCTTAAAATTCTATCTACTGAGTTACCTAACCAAGTTTTAAGGTCTCTGGTCATTGGGAAAGGGCCATTGACCTATGTTACTTGGACAGCATTGGCATGATATGATCTATGGGGTCACAAAGACTTGGACATGACTGAAGGACTGAACAACAAATACACACACACATATGCCCACATATGCTTAACACTATACTAAGATTTTGGGGACACCCACCCACACATATACATTACTAGATACCTGAAATAAAATTCTGTGGTACAGGCAGTAGTCAAGAGATTTTTTTTTTACTTGCTATGCAAAGGACATAGATATCTCCACAAAGGGAGATCTCTCTGAGTATTAACTCAACTTGAATTTTATGAGCTTCTTTTATGAAGGAGGAAAAAAGGAAATGTGGATTCTGTTTTGCTTGGCTATGCTAATCAAGTATTTTGCAATACCAAAGCATTTTATAAACAGGGCTCACAAATATATGGGAGTAAAAATATTCTTATTGTTAAGAAATATCAGCAACTCATAGGAATAAAAATATTCTCATTATTAAGAAGCTTCTGTTAAGGAGACATAGGTGATATGTGGGCTCAAATAATTAAAGCAGAATACAGGTGATGCAGACATAGTTAATTAAAGCAAATTTTGTTTTTCAGTTGTTTCAGGTATGTCTGACTCTTCATGACCTTTTTTTGGTGAAGATACTGGAGTGGTTTGCCATTTCCTTCTCTGGCTTATTTTATAGATGAGGAATTGAGACAAACAGGGTCAAATGTTCCTAGAGTCACAACCCTGGTAAGTGTCTGAGGCTAGATTTGAACTCAGGAAGATAAGAAGTCTTCTTGACTCTGGCCCTGGCACTCTTTCCACTGTGGCAACCAACTGCCCATATATAATATATAGATCAGTGGTTCCCAAACTTTTTTAGCCTACCACCCCCTTTCCAGAAAAAATATTACTTAGCCCCCTGGAAATTAATTTTTAAAAAATTTTAATAGCAATTCATAGGAAAGATAAATTCACCTGTGGCCATCACTGCCTCCCTGGATCACTATAGCACCCACCAGGGGGTGGTGGCGCCCACTTTGGGAATCACTGATATAGAGTATCTCCAAAGTCTTAGTGCATTCTTAAGCTTCCACAGATTAGCTATTAATGTTCAATTGTAAAAGAGCTTAGATAACTATTTTAAAACTGCACTAAGACTTATAATTTAGATATATCTGTTTAATAGGGTCTAGAGCAGAGAGAGTTGTTCACAGATAAATATTTTTTTTTTACTTTTCCTTCAAATTAAGACTGAGCCACAATTGCTTAAAAACAAGATGGAGTTACTTTGCCTTGAACTTTAATATGATTCATATATGTATTTTTTCATCTATTTCATGTTAGAATAAGATACAAAACATAACTCACCTACATATTTGTTCCAGAATTCCTCCTGATGAAGAAAAAATAGATTTAAACAAATTAGAAAAGCATAGACCAGTAGTTCCAAAACTTTTTTGGTCTACTGCCTCCTTTCCAGAAAAAAATTACTTAGCGCTCCTGGAAATTAAATTTTTTTTAAATTTTAATAGCAATTAATAGGAAAGATAAATGCACCTGTGGCCATCACTGCTCTCCTGGATCGCTGCAGCACCCACCAGGGGGTGGTGGCACCCACTTTGAGAATCACTGGCATAGACTATTACATATTTTCATACAATTAAGGAGAGTCAAGCCATGTGGAGCCTGGGACAGGCTGAAAATGGTATTTTCTTTCTCATTGCTCCTCTTCCCAAATGACAGCAAATAAGTGGAAAATCATTCCTACTTTGGCATAATAATTAGAAAAATATCTTTAATCTTTCTTGAAAATAAAAAAAATTATAAACTTAAAGTTGTATTATAACCTCCCTGAGAGCAGAGACTCTCTCTTCCCTGTCTCTCTATCTTGTCCAACATCCAACCAATGTATTGAATATAGGTGGCACTCAATATATGTTTGCTGAATGTTAAATGAACTTAGAACTCAATTTCTATTACCCTCTTATGGATCTATCAACAATTGCAATTGTGCTATAATACTATGATTGTATTATTTCTGATCAGAATAACTCAGTTAAAAAGTTATTCTGGCAAATCTGTCTAAGTTAATCTTTCATGGAAGCAGTAATTGCTTGGCAATTAACTATTAGGATGTTAGAAAAGGATATTAGACAAAGAAAATTAGAAAATTAGGATATTAGATTCATCGTGAGATGATTATTATCCCCTTATTATCCACCTGTTAAATGTAAGAATTGAGAATCCAAAGGCAAAAGATGAAAAACAGTCCTTACTCTCAAAGAGCTTATACTCTATTAGAATAAACCAGAAGTAGAGAATCATTTGACAGCCAACAGAAATTGTCAATTTGATTTTAGATAAATCTACCACTGGAGACTTGGCTTCGTGATCTCAGATTCCCTTTGAATTCCTCTATCAACTTGTGGCTTGATTACAGAGAAAAAAAATTACTTCCCCTGTCTGAGCTTAGTTTCCCAATCTATAAAAGAAGGGGAGCAACATTGACTTACCTCACAGGATGTGTGAGGAGGAACTCATAAATGCCTTTGCAAATAAAAAAAGAAAGTCATCAAATAAGCTAACTTTACCTTCTTTCAAAACTCTCCCTGCAATTCTCTGCATTGGGAAACATGCCTCATGTTAATGTAGACTTAAGTCTATTTCTCTTTTTCCCCATGCCCACATTATTTGATTCAAATCAAAATTCCTAGTGGTTTTTCATTGGTGAGTCATATTTTCAGCTGTCTGACTCTTTGTGATCCCACTTAAGGTTTTTTTTTTTGACAGAAATACTATAGTGGTTTGCCATTTCAATCTCCAGTTTATTTTACATATGGGGAAACTGAGACCCAGAGAAAATAAATGACTTGTCCAAGGTCACACAACTTGTAAAGGATGGTGCTAGGACTAAGAATCAGGTCTCCTGATTCTAAATCCAATGTTCTTTCCCCTATACTTAAAAACAAACTAACAAACAAAAAAAATTATTCCATCTTAGAATCAATACTGTGTATTGCTTCCAAGGAGGAGGAGCTATAAGAATTAGTCAATGGGGTTTAAGGGACTTCTCTAGTGTCACATAGCTAGGAAGTGTCTAAAGCCAAATTTGATTCCAGGACCTTCTGTCTCCAGGCCTGGCTCTCCATCTCCTGAGCCACCTGGCTGCCCCCTCCCCTGTACTTTTGAGACTGAGTAAATTAGTGAATAGGAGATCAAACAAACCTTCCCCACAAATTTAATATATGGAACATCTCCTAGATGAAGCATGAAACAAATTATTCCCGACCCATTAATCCATACCGTTTTTTCTTTGTCTTCAAAGACTTCTCTGGCTTCTTCATGAGAACATGTTTCTTCTATACATTCTCTCTCAAGGTTTCCTTTCTTTAACTCTTCAAATAATGAATTAGCTCTCCGGGTCCTCTTCAGGACACTGTTGGCCTTTTCTTGATTTAGGAAAACTAGAAGACATTTAACAACAAATAATTAATTGTATGAGGTTCTTTCAGTCCAAATCTTTTCCTCCTCCTCCTGCTTCTTTTCCTTCTCCTCCATCCTCTTCTTCCTCTTCCCCCGACCCCACCCCCACATTAAACTGTTTTAATGGTCTCAAAATTCTGTGACAGATTTTGGTCAAGTTGTTTCCATTTTAAAATTACTTATTTTAAAAAAGAATAACTTAAAAATGCCACAAAAAATCCACAAAAACATTCCTTTCCTCCTGAAGCTTTTATGTGATGCATTGCAGTCTTTTACTTAAATGGCCAATTGAGACAAATGGCTCTTTGACTGTTCTTCCACTAGTGATTAAGACTAGGGTGGTCAGTGTTGTATAGGATATTCATTTATCCTTCTGGACATATTTTTAAATTTAATTAATTTATTTTTTAGAATATTTTCCCATGTTTACATGATTCATTTTCTTTCCCTCCCTTCTTTCCTCCCCCCTCTACTGGGTTGTACAAATGTTATCACTTGATACCTATTTCCATATTATTCATTTTTGCTATGGAACCATTTTTTAAAAGCCTAAACCCCAAATCATATACTCATATATACATGTGATAAGTGATGTTATATGTTTTGCTTTTGCATTTCTATTTCCATAGTTCTTTCTCTCAATGTGGATAGCATTCTTTCACATAAATCCTTCAGGAGTGTACTGGCTTGTTGCATTGCTCCTAGTAGTAAAGTGCATTACATTGAATCATTCCACAATATTTTACTTTCTGTGTACAATGTTCTCTTGGTTCTGCTCATTTCACTCTGCATCAGTTCATTGAGGTTCTCCCAGTTCATATGAAAAGGCTCCAGATCATCAATCCTTACAGTACAAAAGTATTTCTGGATATCTTTTGTGACCGTGCCAATGCCAGCAACCTTCTTGTCAACTGCCTTGATGACACAAACTACAACCGTCTGCCTCATATCAGAAAAGCAAAACTGCCCAGAGGAGTCTTTAAGAGCATATTTTCCACAACTGCTGAAAGAAGGCACTTTTCCTTTCTCCTTTGTAAAGTTGGAAAAGGGTTATGTTTAAGATTGTGGAGGGAGTCTAAGTAAAGATGTCACTCCAGTATATTTGCCAAGAAAACCCCAGATGGGGTCCTGAAGAGTCAGAAATGACTGAAAAATGATTAAACAAAAATGATTATTATCCCCAGCACTTGGTGCAGCACCTGGTACCCAATAGGTGCTTAGTAAATATTTACTAATTACCTGAACTCATGAGGTGAAACATCCATTTTCATGGCTTCATATTTTGCCTCTATTAAGTCGATTCCTAAATAGGGGTGTTTAGCTTGAATGTGACTTCACATGGGACCTTCCAATTGACTTCCAGGTCCATATTTTAAATTCTCTACAGGACATCTCTACTTGGAATCCCTTGATAACCTTAATCTAAAAACTATTTAAGTTAAATACTGAATTCATTTTCTCACCTGAATTGCCATTCTTCAAGATCTTTGAGGTTCAAAAATGTAGCTTAAATACTGCACAATATGTTATTCTTTTTTTTGTAACATTCTATACATCCAGTCTTTTCTGTCTATTCTCACTGTGGTTATTCTCAAAATCTTTATCATCTCATGCTTCGGTTATCCATAAACTATTTTGTTTGTTAGTCTACAATTATTTTATTTTGTTTGCTGTCTCTATAAATTATTTTATTTTCCTTGTTTGAGAAATTATTTTGTTTACTATCTCCATAAATGATTTTGGTTGTTTTGTTCCATAGATTACTTTATCTCGCTATCTTAAAATGATCTCAAGATAATATTTAAATGTACATGTTTATCACATTATCATGTTTGGCTATTAAATATATGTATCAGGAAAATTTTATATTTATCATTATATAACATATAATGTATATTCTATTATAACAAAATAATATATTATATAATTGTCACATAATGATATTATATAATAATAGTACCTGCAAGTCTATCTATTTGAAATATTTGTGAACAAATATTTTATTGATTTTTATTCAGAGAAATTTAAAATAACAGTGATTCAGTCTTTCTTCTCTATTCCCATAGAGGTTATCCTTATCTAAATTTTCATTACCTCATTCATTATATACATATTATATGAAGACTTTATTACCTCCTAATTAATTGTTTTTGTATGACTTCAAATTTCTTTTTGCCAGATTGCTGGACTCAGGCTAGTGAATTAACTGATGTAGAGGAAACTTCTGACTTGGAAACTCTCTATGGATATAGATTAGCAATCTCCTCAAAACTTGTAGTCTCAGAGTTTCCAGGGTCCCTAAGAGTTTAAGTAACTCAGCTGTGGTTAGTATGCCAGGGGCAAGGTTTAAATGCAAGTCTGCCTTTCAGGCTCACCTTCTAAACCCTTGAATTCTAGCTACTAGCATATGTATTTTTAAAATGTTCATGAATACCTCTTCTATCCTGTCTTTTATTAAAAACCTCCATATCTGGTTTTCTTTGTCTATAGAATCAAGTCACTGTGCGCAGCTTAGAATTCAAGGCTCTCCACAATTCAGCCAGGATTTACCTTTCCAGTGTTACCTGCTATTATGCCTTGATGTATATTGTCTGTCCTAGTGAGGCTGACCTCCATGCAATTGGCTGCACCAGCCATGTTCATCACCAGCTATGCTCATATCTAGCCCTCTGCTATTGTCCATGCTGTTGCATCTACCTTAGAAACTTTCTTTTCTTATAATAAGCTTATAATAATCATGTATTCCTACTATACACTTATAATAACTCACATTGATAGAGAGCTCTTTAGAGTCAGCAAAGCACTTTCTTCACAGTGACCTGATGAGGTGTGTAGCAGAAGGATCATGGATCCTATTTTTCACATGCAGAAACTGAAGCAAAATGATTTGTTACAAGGTCATTTGGCTAGGTAATGGCAAAGATGGAACAGAGATTCAGACACACTGTAATTTTCCAGTGGCTACCTCTGACCAACCTCTCCACCAATAGGATCTAAAGGAAGAATTACATATTGCATAGCATTTTTTGGACTGGAGGGTGACCCAAATGTAGCAGTTAATTCAAGTGAGAAGGTAAATCTAGTTTTTAATCTGAATATATGTGGGTGTGTATACATACAGATACACACACACACATATGTGTGTGTGTGTGTGTATATATATATGTATATATATATATATGTATGTATGTATATATTACCTTCTGCTTAGTGTCAACTATAAGACAGAAGAGCAGCAAGGGCTAGGCAATTGGGGCTAATTGTCTTGCCTAGGGTCACACAGCTAGGACAGCAAGGACCTATGTACTTATGATGTTCATTATATCTGCCTCTCATTCACTATATGTCCATTGATTACAAATGGCTAGGCAAATTATGATATGTGAATTTTTTGGAATATTGTTGCAAAATAAGAAATGACAAATATGAAGAAAGTCAAAGAAGACTTGCTTGAATTGATACAGAGTGAAGGAAGCAGAACCAAGAAAATAATTTAAATAATTGCCACACAATGCAATGGAAACAACCATTGAAAGGCATCAGAATGCTAACCAAACATAGGCTCAACAGTAGTATCACTGGGCCAAACTGTAGAGTTTAATGAGTTTTCTTTGGCTTAATTCAAAATTGTGAAATCCAGATCATCTGATTCTAAGTCTAGTGCTGTGTTCCCAATTCTTCTCACCTGCCCATATGTTGAATCTATCCTTTAAGGCCAATGCCATTCTACTTTCTCCATAAAGCTTCTCTGATCACTTCAACTCCAATTTATTCCATGCTGATCTTTCCTTTTCTAACTTTACCTATGATAATAAATGTGTTGAGTGGAATCAAAAGGCAGGAGGAAAAGATGTTCATGATTATCATTGTCATGTTGGTGATGATAGTGATGCCTATATAAATCAGGGTTGGAGGCAGCTAGCTAAATTTAGCTATTTCCCAGCCAATCATATAGCTAGTAAGTGTCAGATGTGGGAATTGAACCCAGGTTGAACCCAGGAATAGAACCCATTCTATAAGGCTACTTCTTTCCCAAGGTTACAAAGATTAGAGTTCAATGTTGAATTAGTTCATTTGCATAGTAGACAAATTATTTAAACTTTAAGGACCTCAGTTTCCTTATCTGGAAGATGAGAGGGTTGAACTAGATATAATTCTGAGGTCTCTTCCAGTTCTAAATCAATTGTTCTAAAAGGAGGAGTGGGGACTTCTGGTTCTAGAGCCAAGATGGCGGTGTAGAAGCAGGGAAGCTTGAAACCACCATGAGAATCCTTTTCAACCAATCTTAAAATAATCCCACAAAATGAATGCAGGAGTAAAAGAACCAACAAGGAGAGAGAGTGAAATAACTTTCAAGAAGAGAAAATCCTAAAAGGTAGGCAGAGAACATCTGGGGCACTGGGGTGAGAAGAGAGCACAATTAGCAAGATTACAGCAAGGAGTGAAGAGCAATCCAAGAGCAAATCACACACCCCTTACCCCACATCTGCTGTTCCAGGTTTGGAACCTGAGCCCGAGACAACCTCCAGACCCTGAGACTCTGCCTGGACAAACGGAGGTCCAACCAACCTATACCCCTTGAAATTCCAAACCTGTGATGAAATCCAGAATTCCAACCCAGGGCAGTCTTTGTTGAAGCAGCTTGATCTGTGTGGGCCCAGAGTGATGCCAGGAACCCCAGTCTAGACTAGTGGCGAGGACACAGATCCCAGGTTGGAGTAGTTGGTAGACCCAAAACTGAACCCCCTGAACCTCTTGCCAAAAAATCAAGGTGGAATTCCAGGGCAAGGTAATCAGCTGTGTGCTTGACCAGATCAAGCTCAGAGTAAGACCAAAAGCTTACACCTAAGCTAAGCCAGAGGCTAGAATTTGAGCAGTGCCTGACCTGATCAAACCCCAATGAGACCAAAAGCTTCACCCAAGCCTGAGGCAAGAATTTAAGCTGTGCCTTATCTGTTCAAGCACAGAGTGAGGCCAAAAGCCTATACCTAGATTTGAGGAGAGAACTTTAGCTATCAGCATCTCAGGAGTTAATTGAATCAGCAGTTGGAAGAGGCCCTCAGAGCTCCTATCCCTCAGGCTTTCATAACATCTTGGAAGAATTAAAACTGGCAGAAACCCAGAAATAAAGCTAAGGGTAGCATCAAAGAAGAACTGAAGTTTAAGAGGGTACCCTAACCTCCTAGAGAATGGAACTACCTATAAAAAAAGTTGGAAAAAATGAGCAGACAACAAAAAAAGCACCTTACTATAGAGAATTTTTATGGAGACAAAGAACAAGGTTCAGACACAGAGAGGGACAGTGTAAGCAAAGCAAGCACATGTAAAGTCCAAAAGAAAAATATGAATTGGACACAGATTCTGAAAAAGCTGAAAAAAGGATTTAAAAAACCAATTAATAGAGGCAAAGAAAAAATGGGGGAAAAAATGAAAACAGTACAAAAAGAAATGAAAAAGAAGGCTCAAAAGTTGATGGAGGAAAATCAAGCCTTAAAAATTAAATTTGAACAATTAGAAACTAATTTCATGAGACATCAAGAAACAATAAAACAAAATCAAAAGAATGGAAAAAAGAAGAAAACATGAAATATCTCATTGAATAAACAACTGACATGGAAAACAGATCCAGGAGAGACAATTTAAGAATTTTTGGACTACCTAAAAGCCATAATTAAAAAAAAAAAAAGCTTGGCCATCACATCATAATATGAGAAATTATCAAAGAAAACTGCCCAGACATTCTTGAATAAGAAAATAAAATAGAAATTGAAAGAATCCACAGATCACCTTCAGAGAGAAATCCTCAAATGACAACTTCCAGGAATATAACAATTCAAATACCATGGAGCTACAATCAGGATCATACAGTCCTCAGCTGCTTCCATATTAAAGGATCAGAAGGCATACAATATGATATTCAGGAAGGTAAAAAGTCTAGATTTACAACCCAGAGTCACCTATCCAGCAAAACTGAGTATATTCTTTCAGGGAAACAATAGTCATTCAATAAGATAGAAGATTTCTAAGCATTCCTGAGGAAAAAACCAGATCTAAACAAAAAATTTGAAGTCTAAACATGGGACCCAAGAGAAGCCTAAAAAGGCAAATAAGAAAGAGAAAATTTAAGAGACTCAATAAGGTCGCACATGTATTCCTACATGGAAAGAGGAGATCTGTAATTTTTAAACATTAATCTTAGTAGTAGAGCAGGCAGAAGGAGTATACTTGGACAGAGGGTGGGGAAGTAAGCTGAATATGGTGATATGACATGCAAAAAAAATCAAGGGGTGAAAAAGAGGATTTCACTGAGACAAGAGGGAAGGGAGAGATAGAAATTATATAAAACAAAGAGGCACTAAAATTATTACAGAGGAGGGGAGGATGAGGGTGGTGACAGGCAATGCTTTAACTTTATTCTCATTGTAACTGGCTCAGTGAGGGAATAACAACTACATTCTTTGGGGTATAGAATTCTATCTTACCCCCACAAAGAAGTAGAAGGGGAATAAGACAAGGGAAGGGGGAGGTAATTGGAGGGAAGGAGAATTGGAGGTATGCGATAAAAAGCAAAACACCAGTGAGGAGGAAGAGAGTGAAAGGGAAAAAAAGCAGGTTCAAAAGGGGAAAATAAGATGGAGGGCAATACACAGTTAGTAATCATAACTGTGAATGGGATGAACTCACCGATAAAACAGAAGCAGAAAGCAGAGTAGATTAAAACCAGAATAATATTATATGTTATTTGCAAGAAACACATTTGAGGCAGGATGACACACATAGAGGAAAGGTAAAAGACTAAAGCAGAATTTATTATGCATCATCTAAAGAAAAGAAAGTAGTAGTAGCAGTCATTATCTCAGACAAAGCTAAAGCAAAAATTGATCTGATTAAAAGAGGAAAGGAAATTACATCTTGCTAAAGGTACTATAAACAATGAAGTAATATCAGTACTAAACATATATGTACCAAGTGGTATAGCATCCAGATTTTTAAAGGATAAACTAAAGGAGCTTAATGAAGAAAAACATAGTAAAAGTACACTAGTGGGGGACCTCAGCCTTCCCCTATTAGAACTAGGTAAATCAAACCAAAAAATAAGTAAGGAAGAAATAAGGGAAGTGACTGAAATTTTAGAAAAATTAGAGTTAATAGATATCTGGAGAAAATTGAATAGGGATAAAAAGGAATATACCCTCTTTTCAGCAGCACATGGTACATTCACAAAGATTGAGCATGTACTAGGGCATAAAAACCTCACAAACAAATGCAGAAAAGCAGAAATAATAAATGCAACCTTTTCAGATCATAATGTGTTAAAATTATAATTAGTAAGGGTTCAAGGAGAAACAAATTAAAAATTAATTGGAAACTAAATAATCCAATTCTTCAAAACTGTTGGGTTAAGGAACAAATCATAGAAACAATTACTGATTTCATTGAAGAAAATGATGAGGAGACAACATATCATAATCTATGGGATATAGCCAAAGCAGTACTCAGGGGAAACTGTATATCCCTGAGTGCCTATAACAACAAAACAGAGAAAAAGGAGATCAATGAATTAGGCATGCAACTAAAAAAAACAAGAAAAAGAAGAAATTAAAAATCCCCAGATAAAGACTAAATTGGAAATCCTGAAAATCAAAGGAGAAAAGTTGAAAGTAAAAGAACTATTGAACTAATAAATAAGACTAGGTGTTGGTTCTTTAAAAAAAAAACCAAATAAATAGATAAAGTATTGGTTAATCTAATTAAAAAAGAAAGAAGATAATTAAATTATCAGTATCAAAAATGAAAAGAGGGATTTCACTTCTAATGAAGAGGAAATTAAGGCAATTATTAGGAACTATTTTACCTAATTATATGACAATAAACATGACAATCTAAGGGAAATGAATGAATATTTACAAAAAAATAAATTGCTTAGATTAACAAAAGAGGGAATAGAATACTTAAATAATCCCATTTCAGAAAAAAGAAATTGAACAAGTCATCAATGAACTCCCTAAGAAAAAAATCCCCAGGGCCAGATGGATTCATAAATGAATTTTATAAACATTTAAAGACAACTAATTCCAATATTACACAAACTATCTGACAAAGCAAAGAAGGAGTCTTACCAATTTTTTATGACACAAATATAGTACTGATTCTCAAGCCAGGAAGACCAAAAACAGAGAAAGAAAACTATAGCCAGTGGTTCCCAAACCTTTTTGGCCTACCGCCCCCTTTCCAGAAAAATATTACTTAGCACTCCCTGTCACTGCCCCCTTACAGTTATTAACCACCCCCAAATGCACCTGTGGCCATCACCACCCCCCTGGATCGCTGTAGCACCCACCAGGGATGGTGGCGCCCACTTTGGGAATCACTGCTATAGACCAATCTCCTTAAAGAACATAGATACAAAAATCTTAAATAAAATATTAGCAAAGAGACTACAGGAATTTATCACAAGGATTATTCACTATGCCCAGGTGGAATTTATACCAGGAATGCAAGACTGGCTCAATGTGAGTAAAACCATCTGTATGATTGACCAAATCAATAATCAAACTAACAGAAATCACATAATTATCTCAATAGAAGCAGAAAAAGCCTTTGACAAAGTATAACACC
The DNA here is from genome assembly GCF_016433145.1 of Gracilinanus agilis. NCBI lineage: Eukaryota > Metazoa > Chordata > Mammalia > Didelphimorphia > Didelphidae > Gracilinanus > Gracilinanus agilis. Next base: position 505,471,687 of record NC_058132.1, read on the forward strand.
CATTCCTATTGAAAACACTAGAAAGTATAGGAATGGAAAGACTTTTCCTCAAAATAATAAGTAGTATTTATTTAAAACCATTAGCAGCTAGGTGGCTCGGTGGATTGAGAGCCAGGCCTAGAGATGAGAGGTCCTGGGTTCAAATCTGCTGGTGGACACTTCCTAGCTGTGTGACCCTGAGCAAGTCACTTAACCCCCATTGCCTAGACCTTACTGCTCTTCTGCCTTAGAACCATACATAGTATTGATTCTAAGATGGAAGGTAAGGGTTAAAAAAAACCCCTCCAACAAAAACAAAGACAGAATTAAAAATACAAATATAAGACTTCTGTTCCTATCCCCACAATCCATTAACTCTACAAGGAACTCTTGTTTTGCACTGAAGGCCCTTCATAGATATTAATCATATTTCAGTTAGATTAGATTTTGACATTATAAACTATGGGAGGCATCTAGGTGGCTCAGTGGTTTGAGAGCCAAGTCTAGAGATGGGAAGTTCAAATCTGTCCTCAGACATTTCCTTCCCATCTGACCCTGGGCAAGTCACTTAAACCCCATTGCTTAGCCCTTACCACTCTTCTACCTTGGAACCAATACACAGTATTGATTCTAAGATAGAAGGTAAGGTTTTTCTAAAAAACAAAACAAAAAACCCAGACCATCAACAAGTATCATCTGCAATGATATTGCTTTCCCAATAAAAGTGGGAGTGAGCTTTACTTTGGTGGAAAGAAAGGAGAACAATCTAGGTGGTACAAGACCCATTTTTCTGAAATTGACATAAAACTTTGAATGAGAATGGGATGTTTTGGGGACAATGATTCCAATTTGGTTGGAATGGAGAGCATGTACTATGGATCAGGATGGAAGATAAGGTTAGATAAGAAAAAATCTGATTATAGAAATACTTGAATGCTAGTATAAGGAATTTGAAAATTTATCTTATGGGCAGTAAGGAAGCCATTGTAGGTTCTTTATCAGAGTAAGTGATGTGAAGGAAATAGTATTTTACGATGTACCTAGTATTTGTGTGTAGGAAGGAATGTGAATTATTTAAGTTAAAATGTATTACCATGGCCCTTATCTATATTGTTTTGACCCCCTGTATTTACCAGCAGAGCAAGTTTGAATTGTATAGTGAAAAGAATACTTGAAGTCAGAAGAATTTGGTTTATGTCCCATATTTACCACTTGACTGCTATGTGACACTGTATGAGTCACTTAAACTCTCTTAGTCTCAGTTTTCTTATTTGTGAAATGGGGTTAACAATAGTCACCCTATCGACTTCACAGGGTTGTTATAAGGATCAAACAAGATGATAGATTTGTAAGCATTTTGTGAAATGTAAATAATTCTTTCCATTTTTTCCTTCTCTAAAGAATTCTTTACAACCCATTTGATGCTGGCACCTCAGGTGCTATTTTTATCATTCCTTACCTAACACATAGGCAGCTAAGTAGTCCAGCAGATAGAATGACAGCCCTGGAGACTGGAAGAATCATTTTCCTGAGTTTAAATCTGGCCTCAAACACTTACTATCTGTGTGACTCTGGGTGAGTCACTTAATCCTGTTTGCCTCAGTTTCCTCATCTGTAAAATGAACTGGAGCAAGAACTGGCAAACCACTGTAATATCATTGCCAATAAAACCCAAAATGGGGTCATGAAGAATGAGACAAAAATGAAAACTGACTGAACAATAACAACAAAAAACCCTGAACATATGGATTAATGCCCACTTTGCTAGTTCAGTTACGATGCATCATTACTGTTATTATTGGATTCTTACCAGCATACCTTTCTCCCAATTTTTTTTTATCAATTTTGTTCCCTTTTTTGGAACATTTGGCCAGTCAGTTTTTCTTATTCTCAGTTCATCTTTGACCATTTTCATTCATTTTGATGAAAACAAAAACAAGCTTCCTTATGTTTTCATCCCAGACAAACATAGTGTCCCTTTCACCCTGGCTTCTTGCATTTGCCTAAATTTTCTCCCTCTCTGAGTTCTCCTTTTCTTTCAGTTTTCCTTTCTGGGAGACGATGTCCCTATTTGATTACATAAACTCAAAGAGAGAAGCTACTCCTATTTTAGGATAAAAGATTTAGAGCTAGGAGGGAACTTAGAAGTCAGTTCCTTCATTTTACAGATGGAGAAACCAAGGCACAGAGAAGCTAGTTGATTTGTCAAGTAGTATTAGAACTATGATTTGAATTCAACTTCTCTGATTCCAACACCATCCCCCATCCCACCTTACTTACTGCCTTGCTAATCCAGATCCTGGTTCAACACAGATTCAGTCAGTCTTTTTCCTGTTCTCTGCCACTTGCCTAAGGGTTACTCTCTATCCATCATGCTCTCCCTCCCTACCCCCCACTTCTGTTTCTCATCAACAAATCTTGGCAGAGACAGGAAGGACTTTTCTCTATCCCTAGTATTCAAAGCAGAGTTATTATTCTTAGACGATATTCAGAAAGCGGATAATAAAGTGAAAATTTTAGAGCTGGAAGGAATCTAGACCAATACTTTATTTTACACATGAGTAAACTGAGGTCCAAAAAGAATTGACTTGACCAGGATCATAAAGGGAGTAAATAGCAAAGCTGGGATTCAGATCCAGGATCACAGACTCCAAATCAAGTATTATTTTCACTGTTTTTTCATATCTCATAGAGAAATAGCTCGATTGCCTCAGATTAGAAAGGGGGGCCAAAACATAGAGTGCAGGGCCCCAAAGCTGCCTTGGTCATGCCCACTCTCCCATCTGCCTCCTCTGGGGAGAGGTTCACCCTTATCTCAAGATGAAGAGACAATCAGCTGGGAACAAAGACAGAGAAGTCAAAGGCAGGATCCTACCGGTTTCTCCGACGTGCAGAAGACTTGCAACTGAGGTGCCAAGCAGTAGGAGGTACAACCAGCTTGCCATGGTATTTGGGCTGAGAAAGAGTGGTGCTCTGCCACTTCTTCTTCAGCAAGGCTGTCTCGGGGCAAGGTTCAGCTCACACTGGGTTTCCCTGGCTTGTTCTGTTGTCCTTCTACTTATCATCAGAAATAGGATGAGGCATCTGATTGGCGGATGGTGCTTCCTGGTGAGGTCAGGCAGGCAGGGCCAGATGCAATGGGTGGAGGAAGACAGATTTTCTCATCTGTCAAATGGAAAGGAGGGAGGTTGCACTAGGTGACCTCCTAAGATCCCTTCCAGCTTGAAATTTATGATTCTGTTATCTTATCCCTGTCTGGTCCCTGTCTACCTGATCATAATGCCAGGCACCAGGAAGAAACCATTTCAGGAGCAAAGGAAAATCAAAGGAGAGTAACAACCAACTTAGTAGTTATTAAATGCCTACTAAATTTATTAAGTGTGAGGCATCATGGGTACCTAGACAAAAATGAAGCATTACTAGCCTTCAATGAACTTAAAATATATTTGGGGAAAAACAAGCCTGAAAACATATGCTAATTCATGTATCTACAAAATGGTCCTTCTGCTGCATTAGGGCAGCTAGGTGCTGCAATAGATAGAGCATCACGTCTGGAGTCAGGAAGACTCATCTTCCTGAGTTCAAACCCAGCTTCAGACATTTCCTTGCTGTGTGACCCTGAGCTACTTACTTAATCCTGCTTACCTCAGTTTCCTCATCTGTAAAATGACCTGGAGAAAGAAATGGGAAACCACTCCAGTATCTTTGCCAGGAAAACCCCACGTAGGGTCACAAAGAGCTGGACACAAGAGAAAATTGGCTGCTTTATGAATTGCCAGAAGGATATTACATACATAAACATATAGAATGTATATATATATATCTGTGTGCATGTCTGTATGTTTAATGGAAAGGATGTGAGATTTCATTGCTAATGAGAACTTAATGAAGAAACAAACTCATTCTACCAATGCAGGTTGGGAGTCTGTGCTGCAACTTCCTTCCTTTCTTCCTTCCTTCCTTCCTTTCATTTCCTTTTTTCTTCCTTCCTTTCTTTTTTTCTTTCTTTCTTCTTTTTCTCTCTCTCTCCCTCCCTCCCTCCTTCCTTCCTTCCTTCATCTTTTCTCTTACCTTCTAGCTTTTTTAACCCTGTTTTGTGTTCTAATGGTGTTTAGATATTACTCAATCAATTAAAACTGTAGTTTTCAGTTAAGTCATTGAATCCTATTGAAATCATTTTAATAATTAACAATGTCCCTCCCCCCCCATAAACTAACATTTTTCTCTGTATATGAGTAAACTATCCCATACATGACTCATTTTGTGCTCTGATACCTCTTTTACTCCCCAGTTTGAGGAGACCCAAACATGGATACTAGAGAAGGAGTTTTAATAAGATGAAAATTTAAAAAAAGGGAGCCCAATTCCCCTAAGAAGAGGATGACTCCTTAGCTCTAAAACTTGTTCACAACTGCATGGCTAAGCAGTTCTTTTCCTAGTTCTCTCTTGTAGAGGTGGGGCTGTCAGGAACTAGGAATGGTTTCAGCTGTCACACAGTTAGGATGCAGAATTAGAGACAGCCGTGTAGGGCACTGATGCTTGTTTTCCCTGGGATACATTATGTTCTACAACTCTCCCTCAAGAAGAGGCAGGAATTTCAATCTTACTAGAACCTTTTCAGGAGAGGAGCTCATGAGATCAGATTTTGTTGCTGAAAGATATCCTTATCAAAGACCTGTAGGTCTAGAAGTTAGGAAATCAGTGGACTTGGAGACAAATCTGGTCTGACACCAGCTGTGTGACCTTGGACAAGTCATTCCTCTGAGCTCTTTAACTTTTGAGGATTAGTTATTCATCTGTAAAGTAGGGATAATATACTACTTTCCATCAGAGGACTTTAAAAAAAACCCCTTACCTTCCATCTTAGAATCTATACTGTGTTTCTTTTCTAAGGCAGAAGAATGGTAAGGGATAGTCAATGGGTATTAAGGGACTTGCCTAAAGTCACATAATTAGGAAATGTCTGAGGCCACATTTGAATCTAGGACCTCTCAACTCCAGGATTGGCTTTCAAACCACTAAGCTACCTAGCTGCCCTCCAAAGGATTGCTTTTGAGGAAAGTACATCATAAATCCTAAAGGGCTATGTAAATATGAGTTGTCATTTTAAATAATTCATTCCCTGCCTTGGATCCTCATTAGACTGTGAGCTCCTCAAGACCAGGTACTATTTTTTACTTTTTTCCCCATTCTTGGTGTTGGCATAGTGCCTGGAACATCATACATCTGCTAGGTGATATAGTATATAGAATACTGGGCCTGGGTTCAGGAAGAACTGAGGTTAAATATAGTGTTAGACACTAGCTGTGTGACCTGGGTAAGTCATTTAACTCTGTTTTAGTTTCCTCATCTGAAGGAAATGACAAACTGCTCCAATATCTTTGCTAAGAAACCCCCAAATGGGGTCATGAAGAATCAGACACAAAAACATAGTAGGTGCTTCATAAATGTTTGTTTATTCACTAACAGACAATGGAAAATCCTTTTTCTTATCACTGTAGATATTTCTTTACCTCCCCTTCCATCTTGAACATTATAATGCAGAATGAAGTTGGGTACATTTATGTTCACCATTGGGAAGATAAAAATTTATTCTCAGGGACTTAGGAGTTATCACTCTTTCAAGGCATTTCTGGATGTGATTTTGAGTTTTTTTTTCTGGGAAAATGTATAGAAAAATGCCAGAGAGCATTATCAGCAGAGCTGCAGTTAGGGCCGGGAAGTTGTGGCTTTCCTGATGCCTCTAATGATGCTAGGAAGGGATCATGCTGTTTCTGGTTCAGTTGGGGTGCACTTCCTCTTTGGCTCAGTCTAGAAACTGTTGTTCTCATGTCTCATGGCTCTCCCACAGCCAAGCCTACCCCCTGTAAGAACTGGAGGGAGGAGGTGAACCTCAGGGAGACCAAGGCAGCAGGTTCTTGGCCGTGGAAGTTGGGAGGAGGGAGAAGCTGGTCTGGACCACTCTTTCTCCTGTCAACTCCATGGATCTGAACCTCATGAGAACTGGGGGAAGGATAAGGCAGCCTGGGAAAAGGGAGAAAAGTTGAGGTCTAATTGACAGACTACCTCCTCTCTGACTGACTGGAACTATAGGAGGTGGAAGATGCATATATATATATATATATATTCACAGAACTCTTTTTGTATTCTTATATACCTTCATTGATAAATACAGAATACAAAAAGAGTGCTCCTTTTCTTCTGGGTACTTCCAATACAAATAAAAACCCTTTGGGAACTTTACTCTTACGAGGGTTAAAATATGGCTGTCTTTTTTGGCAGCCTGAAGTTCTGTGAGTCATGTTTTCAATTTTTAATGAAATGTATACACAACTGATTTCAAGTCAAAATGAACGTTTTTCTTTCAGATTTGGGACACGGGTACTAGGTTGTGTTTGAAGAAAGAAGTCCAAGCTGGGTGCTAGCAAAATTAGAAAATAGCCAGAGGAAGAAAGGCAATGGTAAATGATAATTTATTAAATGGTCTTGCTTCTTCAGCTCTCATGTAGCATCCTGGCTTCTTTTCCACTTGAGACACCCAGGGTGGAGTCCTAAGAAGACTGTGAAGTCATCCTTATTCTTGTTTCTTATCATCACCAACTCTAGGCTCCACACGGGCAATGGGACTTTGTTTGGCCATGGCCTTTGACCTCTCTGAATCTGTTTGAAATGTAAAATCCTTCACAATCTGATGGGGGCAACCAAGCGGTATAGAGGACAGAGTACCAAGGCTGTGATCAGGAAGACCTGAGTTCAAATTTGGCCTCAGACACTTACTAACTGTGTGGCCAAAAAGTCACTTAATCCTGTTTACTTCAGTTTCCTCATCCATAAAATGAGCTGGAGGAGGAAATGATAAACTAGTCTAGGATCTTTGCTATGAAAACTCAAATGGGGTCATGAAGAGTCAAATACAACTGAAATGACAGAACGACAACAACTGCAAAATGATTCTAGTCTTTCTATTCACGTTCATTGTTAAGTTATACCTTTTCATCAATTAATCACACATACAAATAAGCAATCAAGAACTAAATAAACATTTATTAAATATGCCTGTCTAGTAAACATACCTCTACTAAAACCTATTTTAGATATTGGTCAATAGTCCAAGCCTTCAAGGAGCTTAATATTATTTTTCTCCCCTTTTTTTATTTAGAAAAATTTTTGAGCTATTGAAGGAGACAATATATGGTTAAATAGGTCAATACAAAATAAATACAAAGCACATTTTTCTATGGGAATGGTACTAAGAGCAGGAGGTGTAGAATCAGAAAGTATTGTTTTAGGATGGTTTTAGAGGATACAAGGGATTTTAAGAAGTGGGTGTGAGATGAGAGTACATTCTAGGCAAGGGGGAATAGTTTATACAAAGGTGCAAAGAGAGGAGATAGAGTTAAGCATCCTTAGGTCAAAGTGGTCTATTTAACTTGTTCCTGAACTTGGCTCCATCTTTCACCTCCCCATGCCTGGGATGCCTTCAAGACTCAGATCATATATTTCCTGCAGAAAGATTTTTTGTGATTCCTTTATCTCTTTTTCCCACAAATTATGGTCTACATATTTATCTGTATAAATATATCCCCTCCGTGTAATGTAAACTCCTTGAGGGCAAGGACTCTTTTTTTTTTTTTTTCATTTTGTTTTTGTATCTCCTAGCAAAGTAGCTTGCAAATAGTAGGGATTTAATAACTTTTATTGGATTAGATCTAGAAGATTTCTAATGTATTTTCTATTTTAAAAAAACCAAACAACCAACCCTTACCTTCTGTATTAATAAAGCAAAAGGATGGTAAGGGCTAGGCAAATTGGCTGAGGTCCGATTTGAACTCAGGTCCTCCTGACTCTAGGCCTGTATCCTGTATCCATGTCTATCATATCCATCTTGGAACCTGCTGAATCCATTAGCCTACCTAGCTATCCCTTCTAGTTATTTTTTGAACCGTTCACTTTTCAAGTCAGGAAACTGAGGCATAAAGGAGATGTCCCATGCCTACAGTCTCACAATCAGTCATAGCAGAACTTAGATTCAAACTCTGGCTCCCATTTGGTTATTTTTCCTTTGAGATTTTATTTCCTCATCTTTAAAATGGTTATAATATTTACTTTCTTCGCCTCATGTGATTATCTGGATGATTAAATGAGATAATAAAAGCACTACAGAAATGGAAAGGTTTTTTTTGTTTTGTTTTTTGTCACTGTTGTCTTTCCATACCTCCCAGGGCTTTGCTTCCATCAAAATCTGCCAGGAAAGGATCTCAAACTCATTTGCACTGAAGTGTAAATGACATCTTAAAGCCCTCTCTGAGGGAAATGTATTTTCGTGGTAACAGGAATCAAAAGCGTTCAGTATAGCAATGAAGTTCTAACGTAAATTCCAGGCACTCGCCAGGTTGGGGGTCTAAAAGAGGGAAGAGCACTCCTGGGTCTTTTTGACCTTTGAAATCACACCACGTAGGAAGTTGTCTATTTTCCCTCTGTCTAAAGCTGGATTTATCTGCCCAAATGGAAACAGATTTGTTTCAATAACAAGCTTGCTCTTGGATAAAAAGTTCATTCCTGTAGGTCTGGGTTATAATGTTTCAGAAAACAAAGCCAACCAGCCAGTGGAGCGATATAAAATTCTGACCTCTAGTGGCTACAACGGAGGACAATGATGGCTGAAACAAAGGGATTCTGGTCTGTAGACAGAAGAGTACGAACACTCAGAGTTGATCTTATTAATGAGTCATGATGAATCACTTTCCGTGATGAATGACGGTTCTAACTTGTGAAATGGTCGCCTGGGGTGGAGATTAGACAATTCATTTGTTTCTCATTTTAGTAAAAACTAGATTGGAATTTTCCACACTATCTGGCAAGTAAGGGTGGGGGACAGGGGAGTGGCTCCAGTGTCTAGCCTCTGGAGTGTACACCATAGTCAAACTCAATGCCCTTCGGGTTCCTCCTTAGTTTGAATTACTTGTTTGGTTCTCCCTCACCAGAGGAGGTTAAATTAAAGGCAAATTTAAATGAATTAACTTATTATTCAAATTATTTTAAATATTATCTAAATTAATTTAAATTCTCTAGTTAAAGGTTGGGCAACCACTTATGATCATGTTTTTTAAAATAATATCTTATCCCCCCCTTACATATAAAATAATTTTAACATTCCTTAACATTCTTTTTAAATTTTGAGTTCCAAATTCTTTCCTCCCCTGCTTCCTTCCTTACTCTTTCCTTGATGCAATCTGATATAGATTTTACATGTGCAATCATGTAAAGCATTTTTTATGGTAATGTATTAAAAAATGTGTAGGTTAGGCAAATGGCTTCTTAAATCTCTTCCAAATGGGATTCTTTATGATTCTTTGAATGTACCTAGGTGAGCTCATACCCTGTGCTCTCAGTTCTTATAATTCAATTTGGGACATCACCTTCTAGGACCCTTCCAGGATCTTGAATCCTTGGTCTCTATTTCTGTGTATGTAGTAGATACTTAATAAATGCTCATTCATTCTTTAAAATTTTTAAAATTTAATTAACTAATTTAGAATATTTTTCCATGGTTCATGATTCATGTTCTTTCTCTCCCTCCTCCCAGAGCCAATGAGCAATTCCACTGGGTTTTACATGTATCATTGTTCAAAACCTATTTCCCTATTATTAATATTTGCATTAGAGTGATCATTTAAAGTCATCATCCCTAATCATATCCCCATCAAACCATGTGATCAATCCTTTGTTCTTCTGTGTTTCTACTCTCTCAATTCTTTCTCTGGATGTGGATAATGTTCTTTCTCATAAGTCCCTCAGAATTGTCCTGGATCATTGCATTGCTACTAGTAGAGAAGTCCATTATGTTTGATTGTGCTACAGTGTATCAGTCTCTGTGTACAATGATCTCCTGGTTCTGCTCCTTTGACTCTTCACCAATTCCTGGAGGGCTTTCCAGTTCACATGGAATTCCTCCAGTTCATTATTCCTTTCAGCTATTCATTCTTGTATTAATTTTTTTGTTCATTCTGTCCATTCATTCCATCTCTGAGAAGAGCTTTTAGAAATCTTAGGTTGACATTTCTTTTCCTAAGGAGGCCCTCTATTCTATGAGTTTCTGAAAGGAGAGTCATTCTCATAAAAAAAAAATGCTTGGGATCTTCTAGGTCAGGGAGAGGAGGGCAGACCCATGTAGGTTAGAGAGACTGAAGCTTGGGGCTGTCTCCTTACAAAATCCTCTAGTGTCTTCTAATTGCAGGATCTTCCTATAAGTTTGCTGTGTCTTTGGCAAGACTACTTGAGCTGAAGAACATGGAGAAGCTTAGGACAGAAGTATGTTTATAATATGCCATAGTTAGAAAGTAGTTCCCTGGATGCCAAATTTACAGTAAACTGCATCTGCAGAAAAGTGAGATCATTAATTAATCACAAAATTAACTCTATACTGCTTGAAAGAGAATGGAAGAAAAGGAAATGATATTGCATATTTTGCTCTTCCTGATGAGACAAATAAGCCCTTGATCAGAGCTGAATTCCTCTTTTCATTGCAAGATTCATGATCCTGGCACATCAATAGAATCATCTTCTGAAGTTTCTAAAGAGACTTAGATAATATTGGACAAAACTACTCTCTGGTTTCTTATGATCCATAGTAGCTTCTATCATTTACATATAATTCAGTATTTAGTAATTCCTACTATTTGCAAAAAACAGTGGCAGGTACTATAGTTATAAATATGTCTTGTGGTTCAAAATCATTTGCATAAGACTCTTCTAATTGGTGGAGATTGATTATTCAATCCACCATACCTGTGTTAGGGGTAGGGGGATGGTGAGAGCTTGGGATAGGAAAGATTTTAGTCTTCTGGCTTTCAGTTTTGGGGGTAGGAGATCCTCAGTTCCAGATTCCTTGTATGTGAAATTTCCAGAACCCAGGAGCTCTGCATTCCTAACCCCTGAAATGTGGGGAAGGAATACCTGTAGTTTGGCTAGAACAGAGCATGTAAAGAAGACTGATGTGAAATAAATCTAGATAAATAAACAAAGGGCAAATTATGGAGGGATTTCAATGGCAGGTTGAGATTTCGTTTTGTGATAGGGAGCTCCTGAAGATTTTTGAGCAAGGAAGGAACATGGTCATTACTGCTCCTTAGAGAGGTTCTTTTGGTTCTTTTGTGGAGGATGATTTGGAGAAGAGAGATACTATAAAATGGGAAAAAAGTAAGAAGCTGTTACAGCTGCCTAATACAATATAATAAGAGGCTGAACCAATATGTTAAACTGTGCTAGTGAAGAAAAGGGGACAGATACTGTTTGGATGTGGGAGGAGAGAAGGAAGAATTGATGATGCTTCCAAGTCTAGAATCTGAATGACTAAGAGAATGATGGTGACATTAACAGAAACTTTGAAGATTCAAAAATACTATTGGATGAAACCATTCAGATATAATGAGTATTGTTGATGCATATAATTTATGTATGTATGTATATATTTATGTATATTATATATATAAATAATCTGTTGATTGTATCTACACGTCTATCTGTAGGCTGCAATAATTTGCTTCTTAAGTTTGATTTTGGCAGTGCCCACTTTCTTCAGTCCCTGAAATTTGGGACTTCCCACTTGCTCTCATCAATATCAGTGAAGGGGAGGAAGGAAGGAAAGTAGGAAGATGAGTTATCTTAGCCAGGGATGAATTAAGGGGAGGAAAATGGAGAAAGATGGGGGGGTCAACGGAGGAAGGGACTTCTATGAGACTGAATCTGGGATAAAAGGAGAGGAGAAGGAGGAAGAAGGGGAAATGAGGAGAAGAGGAAAGAAAGGGAGAAAATCGACTTGAATTCAGACCAGGACCAAGTCCAGATTAAGAAGTAGAGGACACCAAAGAAGCTTGTTTTTTTTTTCTCATATATTTCAGAAAAAGAAGATTCTTATCTTTTCTGGGTCTCCAGATACTTTCATTCCAGGAGCAACTCTAAATCCCAGATCCCTGGAGATGACTTGGTGTCCCAAAGTACTCTCCAAGGGTCAGTGGGATGTGAGGCAGCCCTCTGGTATGCTGACATGTGCCAGGTGGGTTGTGTGTTGGAATGTGACAACACCATCTGGCATTAGTGAGGTGTTAGGAGGAGTGGTTCATACAGAGTTCATCATCACAGTAGGAAGATGGCATAGCAGGGGATTGTGACATTTTCATTTTTCTTTATGAGACTCTGTCATGAGCAGAAGCAGAGCCTGGAACTCACAAAGAAAAATAACTATAAGCATACTACCTTATTTGTGTAGATATTTATGGTTACAAGAGTCTATTACACACTCTTTCATTTGATCCTCATGATACTTACTGTGAGGTAATTGGGGTAGATTCCCAGACTACAGACGAAACTCAGTTTCACAGTTGTGAAACACAACTTACCAATTAAAAGCACTGCTATTGAGTATGGAAGCCAAGATGTCATTACTGATTGTGTAAGTGTAATCCTAGTGCTCCTCTCACTGTACTGTACTGAGGTACCCTAAAAGACAGTATATAGTGGTCCCCATTTCTCAATATTCTTGGGTTAGGTAGAGGGTCTCACTGGAACAACTTAGGAGGGCTTTGGGAATTAAGGTAGGATGGCCATAGTAGAAGACATGCAATCATACTTCTTCATGAGTTCAAATCCAGCCTCAGTACTTACTAGCTGTGTGACCTTGGGCTCAGTTTTCTCATCTAAAAAATGAGGAGGAAATGACAAATCACCTAAATATCTTTGCCAAGAAATCCTCAAATGGGGTTTCAGGGAATAACCAACTGAGCAATAATTATTACACATCTTGGTTTCTACTAGCCCTGTTGTAGCTGGATAAGGGTGAATCTTTTTAGCTTGGCATACTTAAGGGCAGAGTCTATGTTTTTATCTTTTGTCCCCTCCCCACAATGCCTACTATGTTATAATATACCATACCACATATATAATATACTATAAGCATTTAATAAATGCTTGCTAAACTGCCTCTAATTGAATGGAACACCATCTGCTTCGTTTTCCTTTTTCTCAAACTTCTCTCTTTCATATACTCTTTTTCTTCCAAACTGGGCTTTCTTATTTTCCTCTCTTTTGAATTTTCTGGCCCTGAGTCTTTGTTTATGCCATTCTCTATAAGTGGAGTTTGATTCAGCACTAGGGATATAAGGACACGGTGTTTGCTTTCATTCAGTTGGGTGTACATTCAATGGGGTGATATAACATGTATGTAGAAAAGGAAATGAAAGATAGTTTTAAGCACACTGAGAGAGAGCACCAGTAACTCAGGTTAGAAGGTGGGCTAGAGGAATTAGGAAAGGTTTACATGAAAGAGGTAGCATCTGAGCTGAGCTTTGAGGGAGCTAGGGTGATGGCTAAGTGAATGGAGAAAAAGGGGAAAGATACAAGAGAGACTGTGGAGGTAGAAATGATAACACTTGGAAACTGGTTGGATATAGAGGGGTGACCACAGAATGGGAAAAGCCAAGGATGACTTTGAAGTGCTGAGCTTGGGTGACCAGAAGGATGGTGATCCCTTCGATAGAAGTAGGGAGATTTGGAAACCTTCCAAAAACTTGGAAGGAAGATAATGTTTTGAATCTGTTGAGTTTGAGGCTCTTACAGGACAGATGAGTGGTGATCAGGTGCATTAGTTGATGGCGCAAAACTATGATTCAGGAGGGCAAATAAGGCTGCACATTTTCTCAGATTGTTGTGTTGTTCATTTGTGTTAGTAATGTGTAACTCTATGACCCAATTTGGGGTTTCTTGGCAAAGATACTGGAGTGCTTTGCTATTTCCTTCTCTAGCTCACTTGACAGATGAGGAAACTGAGGCAAACAGATTTAAGTGACTTTTGCTCAGGGCCACAGAGCTAGGAAGAAACTGAAGTCATATTTGAACTCGGGTATTCCTAACGCCAGGCTTGATGCTCTATCCCCTCACTATCTAGCTGCCTCATTTTTCTCAGAACACAAGAATTATTTTGGAATATGTGAGTTCTCTCACTTTCTGATTCTTGGAAATTCGTGATGAGGATGAAGAATAGGTTTAGGATGAGTGAGGAAAAGGTGGATCTGGAAACACAGGAGATGGTTATAATTAGAAAATGGTGGTGGTGGGGCAGTTTTCAGAGAACAGGTAACCATTAGGTTACCTGAAATTGTTATGAGAGTAACAGTAATGTTACCAGACTGGTAGTTTATAAATTTCTTTTTCAAATCTTTTTCAAAAGCTGCAGAGAAGTCAAGAAAGATGAGAGCTGAAAAAAGACCAACAGATGTAGCAACTGAGATAGTTTTTGGAAAGACCAGTTTCATTTGAGTGGAGTAATCCAAGGACAGAAGGCAAAAATTTTACTTTCAAAAGGAGGAAGGCTTTGTAATGATAACTTGATGAAATGACAAGGTCAAGTGAAGGATGATTAAGGAAGGGGCCACCCTGGGCATGCTTATAGGTAACAAAGAAGGAACTAGTTGATATGAAGATGAGAGAGAAGGAATGATTATAAGGTGGGAGTGGATGGAATCAAAGGTGCAAAAAGAAATGTTGATTTGGGCAAGGAAAAAGTCCAGATGGAGGGAAAAAAAGGAGGAAAGAATTATTGGGAATAGCTTAGAGGGGTTTTGAATTATGGAGTAGAGGAATCATAGATTTTGAGCTGTAAGAAACTTCAAAAGTTATCTAGACCAATTCAGTTCTTTACAGATGAAGAAACTGAGACCAAGAGAGGTTAAGTGGTTTGCCCAAGTCACCCAAGCAGTAAGGGTCAGAGGCAGGATTTGAACTTAGGACCCTAGTCCTAAAGGCTGTGTACTTTCCATTGGACGATATTGCCTTTCATGTCAAATGAAGTTGATTTTTTCGGTATAGTAGGAAATGAGCTCCTCTGTTAAGAGGAAGCAGGAGTAGCATAGGAGGGAAGCGAAGGCCTGAAACAGCTGTTGTAAGAGGTCATCAATCAGGAAAGAATGAGAGAATGACTGTGCTGGCCCAACTGAAATTAGATAACATACATTGGTATAACTTCCCGTAGCAGCATTTTATAACACAAGAGTAAGAGGACAAATGGTGTCAAGTGTCCCAGGGCTGAGATCTGTCAAGGCCCAAGAGGTGACAGGACAAGAAGACAGAGAATCAAGGGAAGAAGACTTGGGGCAGTTGAACTGGTCAAGACTGAAAGAAGAAAAGTGAGGCCAGAGCAAGAGCAATGAGCTGAGAAGAAGGAGCAATCAAGATAGAGTCTTGGTGAGGATGAAGAATAGGTTTAGAATGAGTGAGGAAAAGGTGGATCTGGAAACACAGGAGATGGTTATAATCAGAAAATGGTGGTGGTGGGGCAGTTTTCAGAGAACAGTTGAGAACTCGAAATTTTAATTTCTTTTCATACCAATCCAATAAACATTAAGGACCTACTATGCACTATGATAAGTACTGGGGATACAATTAATAAAAAGAAAGACCATTCCTGCCTTTAAGGAACTGACAATGTTTAGGGGTAGACAACACACAAAAGTTGGCGAGAAAGCAATGGGGAGGGGGAAATGGGACACAGGGTACCCAGTGAAGGGTCATTTTGTTCTGTGGAGTTGAAACAAGGGAGGCGGTGCAAAGTGGAAGAGAGCAGGAAGTCCAGTTTCTGTCTTCTATAAAGGAAGGCTGCTACCCTTCAATTGGAGAGGAGGAGGAGTAAGGAAGGTGGTGTCAATAATGCAGTTAACAACATGGTGGTGAGTTCAGAAGTGATGAGCTTATTTTGGGAAGGGCATCTTGCTCTGTGGAGTTGAAATCAGGCAGGGCAGCAGATGGAAACCATGTCTTAATTTTTCTAATCAATTACATTGAATTCATGGCTTTCCCTCCTGCCAAGTATGAAATCTAGTATAAATATATAGAAATGGTGCTGTTTTATTATAACTTGCTGATATATTTCCTTCCATTGATTGGCAGAGGTACTATAAGACTGGAGAAAGGCAAATGTGTCTAGATTTTTTTTTTTAAGTCTACAAACTATTGGCCAATGTGTTTCACTTTAATTCTTGGTGACATTTTAGAGTATGTTGTTATTGAGAGTTAGCGCTCAAAATATGTCTTTTTTTCACCAAGAACAGCCCACACTAGACTGACATTATTCTTCCACCTCCTGGCCCCAATTTTCTAAATGAGTAGATATAGAAAATATTGTAGACAGTTTACTTAGGCAAACTTACTAGGAAGTTAAGTGGTTTGGTAGAGTAGACGACTTGTAATCAGGAAGACCTTATTCAAATCCAGCCACAAACTAGATTACTACCTGTTTATCCCTGAGGAGTCTCTTTACCACTGTCTGCCTCAGTTTTCTCATCAGTTAAATGGGGATGATAGCATTTCCCCCCCCCCAAGGTTATTGTAAAGATAAAGTGAGATAACATATGAAAAACACTTTGCAGTGTTATTTAAATGCTAGTACAGCAGAAAGTGAGGTCCTTTGCTAGGAGGGAGCAAGGAGAGTGATCTAGGGTGCTTAAAGAGAGGAAAAGAAGGTTTGAAACAGCTGTGTAACAGGTCAGTCAAGACAGAATGAAATTAGGTAACACATTCATGTAGGACTCATATAGTAGAACTGAGCTATACAAGAGTAAGAGGCCAGATGGTGTCAAGTATTTCAAGATGGAGATCTGTCAAGGTCTAAGAGGTAGGACAAGAAGACAGAATCAAGGGAAGAAGACAGTGTGCAGTTGAATTATAGGTTAGTTATAGGATCACGACCATGAAGGAAGGAAAGTGGGCCCAGAGTAAGGATAATGGACCATAAGAAGGAGCAGTCAAGGAAATGGAAGTCATGGCAAGGATGAAGAACGAATTTAGTGTGAGCTAGGAACAAATAGATCTGGAAACAAAGGAGGTGGTTATAGTCAGAAAAGGGGAGGTGGATTTCAGAATGCTTTTTTCTTTTTGTCTCTTTAAGATATAAAAGGCACTTAATAACTTCTCAGCTGTGTGACCCTGGGCAAGTCACTTGATCCCCATTGCCTACCCTTACCACTCTTCTGCCTTGGAGCCAATACACAGTATTGACTCTAAGACGGAAGTTAAGGGTTTTAAAAAAAAAAGCACTTAATACTTGTTTATTTGACCTGAATAATTAATACAGGTATCCTTTCCACATTGTGACTTTCCCCATCATAGTTTTGATATGTCATGAGTTGGCACAAGAAATTAAATGGGAATTTTAGAGGAGTTTTGTGAAAGCTGCAGATGACACAGAAAAAGTTTAAAAACTCAGAAATGCATAAAATTTATGTATAGTGTTGTATAATATCAATATCTTTTATTTTTAATACCATTCATAATTTTTTTTAAAGTTAAGATAAATAAAAAGTTAGTTTGTGAAAAGAACATGAAAGCCAGCAGACAACAACGGCTAGAAATGTAGAGATAACTTTAAAAGTTTAGAACTCATAAATGTATGTAAGGTACTGTAAATACACACAAAAGAAAAAAACCAGACTTCTTTAGTACAAAGAGAGGGCCAAAAAATTTTTGGTGAATTTTCCAGATTGCAGAGGTTCCATGTTCCTGACTTCAGTGATGTGGAAGGGATACCTGTATTGTGATCATTTAGAGAAAAAAAGCCAAGACTCTTTAAAATAGAGGATCATAGAATTTGAAGGTTGGAAGGGACCTTATAGTCAGCTAGTCCAATTCATACATGAAAGGAATCTCCATTAAAATGTACCTAAAAAATGGTCATCCAACCTCTGATTGAAGGCTTGGAAGGAGGAGGAACCTCCTGCCCCTTGAGACAGACCATTCCTCTTTTAGACAGTTCTAAGTTTTAGGAAGGTTTTCTCCTCCCCCTCCTGTCTTTAAGCTTAAATTAGCTTCTTTGCAGCTGCCACCCATTGCTCTTTTTTTGACCTTCTGGGACCAAATACAGCACATCTGATCCCTTCAGTTCATGTAACAACTCCATCAAATGCTCGAGGCCAGTTATTTTGTCCCACTCTCCCAAAACATCTTCTCTTTTATAGGTTGGTTAAACAAGCCCAGTTCCTTCAAGTTATTTTCATGTCAGTGACTGTGTCTTTTCATATGACAGTGTCTTTACAATCTTGATTGTCCTCTTCTGGACACTCTCCAATTTAGTCGGTCTTAACCAACAGCAAACACAATACTCCAGATGAGAGAAATACTATTACCTCCCTCTTCTTGGAAGCTGTTATTCTTCTTGTCTTAAGTTTCTCCCCCAGATGCTTGGACCTTGAGCAGGATGCACTTGGCTCTGTGAAAGAAGCAATTTCATTTCATTTAGCCAAAAGGAGAGAAGACTGTTACTATGCCCCAATCATACCCAGTTTTGTCTGCTAAGCAAAAGTAGGAACTGTTAGACATTGCCCTTTGGTTTGTGGCTCTGGGAAAGGGAATCTCGGCAACTGAAGGGTCCATAGCCAGTATGGCCAAGTGGCTGAGCAAGATTGAGGTGGTATAGAGAGGAGAATCATAGGCAGTATAGTTAGGTCTTGTTCAATGCTGATGGGAGGATCAAGAAATGCAAGGGGGAGTCATCTTTCATGAGACCTTCTACCAGAAAGGTGATGATGGGGTGTCCTTTATCTGCACCACTTCAGGACAGGGCATTGTTGGGGGCATCAAGGTTGATAAAGGTATGGTGGTTTTGGCTGGAAATGATGGAGAAACCACTTCATAAGGTCTGGATGTGTCCTCTGAGCACTGTGCTCAGTACAGGAAGGATGGGGTCAACTTTGCCAAATGGTCTGTGACTTAAGATCAGTGATCACGCTTCCTCTCCCCTGGCAATTTTGGACCATGTTAATGTGTTTGCACAATGCCAGTATTTGTCAGCAGAATAGCATTGTAACTATTATGGAGCCCAAGGTCCTCACCAGATAGAGACAATGATCTCAAACCATGCCAGTATGTCACTGAGCAAGTCCTGGCTATAGTTTATGATGCCCTAAGAGACCACCATGGGTACCTTGAAGGAACACTGTTCAAACCCAAAGTGGTGATCTCTGGTCATGCCTGCCCTACCAAGTACACCCCTGAGAAGATCACCATGGCAATTGTCTTTCCTGCATTGAATGTCACACCTAGGACACCTCCTGGTGTCCTAGGTGTGACATTCCTGTCTGGAGGTCAGAACAAGAAGGAAGCCTTAATCAGTTCAGTACCATTAAACTCTGTCCTCTCCCCTGGCTTTAGGCAATGACCTTCTCCTATGGAGGTGCCCTATAAGCTTCTGGTGTGGGTAGAAGGACAATGAGAGTGCTGCCACTGAAGAATTTATTAATAGTGTAAAAATACCACCCCCCACCCAACCTGGAATGGATGTTGATAGAAAGAGAGAGAGGGGGTCTGTGTGGTGACTCTCTCCTCCAGCACTCCCCTGGGGCTGAATATACACTGGGAGACTTTAAGGGGGTGTCACCCCAAAACTGGGTGACATAGATGGTCATGCTGCCCCTCAAGAGTTGCACTTGGCTCTGTGAAAGAAGCAATTTCATTTCATTTAGCCAAAAGGAGAGAAGACTGTTACCATGCCCCAATCATACCCAGTTTTGTCTGCTAAGCAAAAGTAGGAACTGTTAGACAATGTTTCCCTTCAAGAGGAGGTATGTGGTATCCCAACCTGATCCTGAATAAGGACAGGGTTCACTCAAACCTTCCCCAAGGTTGATTATTTTCTCAGCTAGTGGTCTGGCTCAAAGATGAAGGCAGCCATACCAAGCTGTGATTCCCTTCTCCCTTATTGTCTCTCAGGTACACTGGAACACTATCTGACCCTTAAATGGCTTTATTATTCACAAATCAGGGATTGAGGAAAGGGGTGAAGGGCAGAGGGATTTGGGGGGGTCTCCTCTTTGCTATTCCTATGGGGTCTGTCACTTAGGTAGGAACCCTAGTGGTTCCAACTCCTAAGCTTCTTCCCCACCCTTCCTCTTCTATTTTTATTTTCTACTTCTATCTTTTCCTATAATTGTAAGCTTTGACTGAAAAGGGTCTCTCAGCAAGGATTACAGCCAATTACAGGGGAGAAAGAAGGAAAAAACTTGAGTAAACAACAGAAAAAGAAAAAAGAAACCACAATCGACAGCTTTTATCCAGAAATTGAACAAAGAGCAAATGGATCAGAAGAAGATAAAGGAACACCGAGAAAAAAACATAGAAAATTCAGTGAAATGGACACAGGCTTTGGAAGAACTTAAAATTTAATTAACTCAAGAACTCAGAAAACAATAAACAGAGGCTAAAGGCAATTGGGAAAAGGAAATACATGATCTAAAACAAGAAAATAATGTCTTAAAAGCCCAAATTGACCAGCTGAAAAATGAAGCAAAGAAGGCAAAAGTTGATCTACAAAGAAAATCAGACCAGAAGGAGAAGGATGACAAAAAAACCAGGCATGAAATTCAGTTTAAAAAATAGAACTCAACAACTAGAAGCAAATGACTTCACAAGGCAGCAAGAATATATAAAACAAAATTTAAAAAATGAAAAATTTGAGGAGAATATGAAGCACCTCATTGATTCCACCAAAGATCTGGAGAACTGAGCTAGAAGAGACAATTTAAGAATTATTGGTTTACCAGAACATCATGACAAAAGAAAAGGTTTAGAAATCATCCTACAAGAAATTATCAGAGACAACTGCCCTGACATTCTCGAACAAGAGGGAAATGTGGAAATCAAAAGAATCTACAGTTCACTTCCTACATTTAATCCACAACTGACAACTTCCAGGAATATTATAGCCAAATTCAAAAACTACCAGACCAAGGAAAAAATATTACAAGCTGCTAAAAAGAAGTCATTCAGATATTAGGGAACCACAGTTAGGATAACATAGGATCTGGCTGCATCTACATTGAAGGACCAGAAGGCATGGGACATAATATTCCAGAAAGCAAGACAACTGGGTCTACAACTAAGAATCAACTATCCAGCAAAACTGACTATATTTTTGCAGGGGAAAGTATGGTCATTCAATAAAATTGAGGACTTCCAAGCGTTCATAAAGAAAAAACCAGACTTCAACAGAGAGTTTGATGCCCAAACACAGAACCAAGAGAATCACCATAAGGTAATTAAGAGAGCAGGGAGGAAAAAAAATCTTTTCTTTAAGGGACCAAATAAGTTTAATCGATTTGTATCCCTAGAAGAAAAGAAAATATTGGCAAATATTAAAAATTGTTATTACCAACAGGGTAACTAGAAGAAGTTTGCATAGAGGGAAGAGTGACAAACTATATAGGATGAAATGTCAAGATATATATATATATTCCCCCTCTAGTTTTGTGTGTGTGTATATACATATATATATATATATATATATACACACATTTCATCCTATATATATATACATGTATATGTATATATATATACATTTCATCATATATATATATATATATATACATATATATATATACACACACAAAACTAGAGGGGGGAAAAACAAAGGTAATATTAAGAAAAATGGGAAAACAAACAAAATGAAGATGAAAACTAAATTAGAAATACTAAAAATCAATGGATAAATTAATAAAATAGAAAGTAAAAGAACTATTGAATTAATAAATAAGACTAGAAGCTGCTATTTTGAAAAAAAAACAGATAAAATAGACAAAGTACTGGTAAATCTAATAAGAAAAAAGAAAAGGAAAGAAGAAAACCAAAGTATCAAAGATGAAAATGGAGACCTCACCTCTAATTAAGAGGAAATTAAGGCAATCATTAAAAAATATTTTGCCCAATATATGGCAATAAACATAGCAATCTAGGTGATATGGATGAATATTTACAAAAATATAAATTGCCTAGATTAACAGCAGAAGAAATAGGATACTTAAATAATCCAATATCAGAAAAAGAAATTGAATAAGCCATCAACAAACTCCCTAAGAAAAAATCGCCAGGGCCTGATGGATTCACAAGTGAATTCTATCAAACATTCAAAGAACAACTAATCCCATACTATACAAATTATTTGATACAATAAGCAAAGAAGGAGTCCTACCAAATTCCTTTTATGACACAAATATGGTACTGATCCTGTAAAGAGGAAAGGGGTTTTATGGGTTCAATATATTAAAAGGTGGTCAGCAGAGGACTGAACTATTATCAACCCTCAATTAAGAATAATCTCAAATCAAAATTGACCTTTATGTAAATTTATTTACATGAGAGAAGAGAGAGAGAAAGACATTAAAAATCTGTCTCACTGATTAGTCCAGGTATATCTTAACCCTTAGCCAAGAGTTAAAAGGGCCTGAGGCCTGGATGTGAATGGAGCAAACTCCACTCACAGAGTCTATAAAAGGAAGTTTCCCAATAGAAGTTCAGGAAGATTCAGTCTTTAAACTCACCACATGGAACAGTCTTGGTCATGAACCAGCAACTCACCAAGTGGAACAGTCTCAGTCACAAACCAGCAAAGCTCCCTCAGGTCTCCTTCACCACACGTCACAGCCTCACTCCTTCTCCTCTTTCGAAGGGGTCACATATATATCATTTCCAGTGCCTTCCCTTAGCCTGCGTGTCCAATCACAATAGACACTTTTTCATAGAAAGCGTAGGGGACGGTGCATTGATTCTGAAGGTGCTCTCACTTTTGTGTAGACTTAATTTAATTATCACAATCCCAAATTCAGGTAGATCAAAAACAGAGAAAGAAAACTACAGATCAATGAACATAGATGCAAAAATCTTAAATAGAATACTAGCAAAAAGACTCCAGCAAGTGATCAAGAGGGTTATCCATTATGATCAGGTGGGATTTATACCAGGAATGCAAAGATGGTTCAACATTAGGAAAACCATGCACATAATTGACCTTATCAACAAGCTAACAAACAAAAATCACATGACTATCTCAATGGATGCTGAAAAAGCCTTTGACAAAATACAACATCCATTCCTATTGAAAACATTAGAAAGTATAGGAATAGAAGGACCTTTCCTAAAAATAATAAACAGTATATACCTAAAACCATCAACAAGCATCATATGCAATGGGGATAAATTAGAAGCCTTCCCAATAACATCAGGTGTGAAACAAGGATGCCCATTATCACCTCTATTATTTAACATTGTACTAGAAACACTAGCAGTAGCAATTAGAGAAGAAAAAGAAAATGAAGATATTAAAATAGGCAATGAGGAGACTAAGCTATCACTCTTTGCAGATGATATGATGATCTACTTAAAAAAATCCTAGAGACTCAACTAAAAAGTTAGTAGAAATAATCAACAACTTTAGCAAAGTTGCAGGATACAAAATAAATGCACACAAATCATTAGCATTTCTATATATTTCCAACATATCACAGCAGCAAGAGTTAGAAAGAGGAAAACCATTTAAAATTACCCTAGACAATATAAAATACTTAGAAATCTATCTACCAAAACAAACACAGGAATTATACGAATACAACTACAAAACACTTTCCAAACAATTAAAACTAGATCTAAACAATTGGAAAAACATTGATTGCATAATAAAAATGACCATTCTGTCCAAATTAATTTACTTATGTAGTGCCATACCTATCAAACTACCAAAAACCTTTTTAACTGAATTAGAAAAACTATAACAAAGTTCATTTGGAAGAACAAAAGATCAAGAATATCAAGGGAAATAATGAAAAAAAAAACATGAAGGAAGGTGGCCTACCAGTACCAGATATTAAACTATACTATAAAGCAGTGGTCATCAAGAAGATATGGTACTGGCTAAGAGATAGAAGGGAGGATCAGTGGAATAGACTTGGGGTAAGTGACATCAGCAAGACAGTCTATGATAAACCCAAAGAGCCCAGCTTTTGGGACAAAAATCCACTATTTGACAAAAACTGCTGGGAAAATTGGAAAACAATATGGGAGAGATTGGGTTTAGATCAACATCTAATACCCTACACCAAGATAAATTCAGAATGGGTGAATGACTTGAATATAAAGAAGGAAACTGTAAGTAAACTAAGTGAACACAGATTAGTATACTTGTCAGATCTCTGGGAAAGGAAAGATTTTAAAACCAAGCAAGAGTTAGAAAAAATTACAAAATGTAAAATAAATAATTTTGATTATATTAAATTAAAAAGTTTTTGTACAAACAAAAATAATGCAACCAAAATCAGAAGGGAAACAACAAACTGGGAAAACAATCTTTATAACAAAAAACTCTGACAGAGGTCTAATTACTCGAATATACAAGGAGCTAAATCAATTGTATAAAAAAATCAAGCCATTCCCCAACTGATAAATGGGCAAGGGACATGAATAGGGACAAAATAGCAATTTTCAGATAAAGAAATCAAAACTTTTAATAAGCACATGAGAAAGTGTTCTAAGTCTCTAATAATTAGAGAAATGCAAATCAAAACAACTCTAAGGTATCACCTCACACCTAGCAGATTGGCTAAAATGATGGCAGAGGAGAGTAATGAATGTTGGAGGGGATGTGGCCAAATTGGGACATTAATGCATTGCTGGTAGAGTTGTGAGCTGATCCAACAATTCTGGATGGCAATTTGGAACTATGTCCAAAGAGTTCTAAAAGACTGCCTACCCTTTGGTCCAGCCATAGCATTGCTGGGTTTGTTCCCCAAAGAGATTATAGATAAACAGACTTGTACAAAAATATTTATAGCCACACTTTTTGTGGTGGCAAAAACCTGGAAAATGAGGGTATGCCTTTCAGTTGGGGAATGGCTGAACAAATTGTGGTATCTGCTGGTGATGGAATACTATTGTGCTCAAAGGAATAATAAACTTGAGGAATTCCATGTGAACTGGAAAGACTTCCAGGAATTGATGCAGAATGAAAGGAGCAGAGCCAGAAGAACATTGTACACAGAGACTGATACACTGTGGCAAAATAGAATGCAATGGACTTCTGAACTGGCAGCAATGCAATGACCCAGGACAATTCTGAGGGATTTATGGAAAAGAATGCTACCCACATTCAGAGGAAGAACTGCAGGAGTGGAAACACAGAAGAAAAACAACTGCTTGAACACATGGGTTGATGTGGACATGATTGAGGATATAGACTCGAAAAGACCACACCAATGTAGTTATGAATAATATGGAAATGGGTCTTGATAGATGATACGTGTTAAAACCAGTGGAAATATGCGTGTTGGCTATGGGGTGGGGTGAAGGGGAAAATAAGAACATGAATCATGTAACCATGGAAAATTTTTCTAAAAAATAAAAAATAAATAAAAAAAATAAATTGCCATGTGGGCAAGTTAGGCTGACTCCCTTTCCTTTCTCTTGGCGTTTCTGGAGGCCTCAGCCTCAAAAGAGGTCTCTCTTTTTTACAGGAGGCCTCTTGGCTAAATTTTCTTGACTTTTACTTTTGTTACTGTCTCCAATTCAGTCTTTTAAATAAATCTTCAGTTCACAAAGTTGCAAAATCAGGTGAGTATCAACATTCTTTTCCCCTTAAAATACATTGGAAAGCAGCCGTTTTTAATCTTAGTGGCAGGCTCGCCTCAGTGAATAAACTGGACCCTCAGTTTCACCTTGTAAAGTTGGAAAACCTTGTACTCCCTGAAACTACATTATCCAAACTCCCTTTCACCATACTCATAATTCCTTAAGCTTTTTCTTATTGTTCATTGGTTTTGTCACAGGGTCTTTGGCACTGGATGCTGTGTGAAGGGTGAGTTGGGACTCTTTCCCTGCGTTTTAGTAAATCCTTATAAATATCATACTTTGGAGGCACTGAATATTAATTTTAAAACTTACAATCTGGGGAGGAATTCTATCTTTCAGTTGCCTTACTGGGGACAAGCAGACTGCTTTGTTTCTTAACTAGCCAAGGGCCACACCTGGGAAAAAGCTTGGAGGCAGGTCTGCTCCACACCCATAGCAGAAATTCCATCCCATCCCATCCCACAGCAAAAATCAACAGGAAAGACTGAGGAAGGTACTGGACTTGGCTTATTAGTAGGGTCTTTTTAGGGAGAGTGATTTTTTAAAGCTGAAATAAACTAGTTTTAGCCTTGCTTTACTCCTGGGATTCTATTTTCCTTTTCCCAAACCCCACGGTCTCTAAGTTTTTAAAAAATCTAAGTGAGAAGCAAAAACCTGGTGGGGCTAGCTAGAATTAAGATGCATTTTTGCCCAAAGAGGGAAGCACATGGTTTTAGCCTGAGGGGGAAGGAGAGAAAAAGCTCTTTTTGATTTTTAAATTAAAAATTTAAGCTGCAAAAAGCTTTAGCTGTATCTTGTTGCCCCTTCTAAATTTAGCCTCTAAAACAGGGGTTGGCAACATATGGCTCTCAAGCCAAATCTGGCTCCACCTCCTGACTGGCCAGTCTGGGCAGAGCCCCAGGATGTGCCCTAGGGGGCTCTTCAGCCCCCGCCCCATATTCCAGCACCTTCTGCCTCCATCCTCCTCCCTCCGCAGGCTCTCGGTCTCAGGGTAAAGGCTTTGTGTTACCTTCCTATACAGCTACCCTCCTGTGCAGCAGGAAGTGAGTAAAAGAACTATCTTTTAAATATGATGGTAATTTCTTGTTAAGAAGCTTGTGCCTTTTGAACTTGGTGTTAGAGGAGCTCGGTGAGACCTCAGAAGGCTTCCCTTTGAATTGCCACATGGGAAGAGGCCTCTCTTCTTAGAGTGGCTGTGGATAGAAGCCTTGTTTCTTAAGTCTTGCCTGGTTCCAGCCTCCAGGCCAGAGTCTGTCTGTCTGTCTGTCTGTCTCTCTTTTCCCCTACCTTCCCCCTTCCTATTTGTAAATAAACCAACATAAAAGTCATCCTGACTTGGGTCTTTTATTTTGGAATTGGGTAATAGATTCCTGGCAGTCCAACCATAATTTTTTCCCCTTTTACAGCATGACACTTGGTTTGGGGGTGGGGGTGGGGGGCAGGTCCCTGCACTCCATCTCTAAAAGGTTTACCATCATTGCCCTAGACTCATCCTCTCCTAGAGACCCCAATTCATGCTGTACCTTCCATGTGGCTGTGTTGTGTAGTGCTTCAAATAAATGATAGTGAAGTCTGCCTGCCCAAAAGTTTCTCCCCTTTTATCCTACACTCCAGTAAGTTGCTAAAATGATTTTTCCGAAAGTGCAGATCTGAATACATTATTCCCTACTCAATAAACTCCTGTGACTCCCGATGACCTCCAGGATTAAATAGAAAATCCTTTATTTACCATTGAGAGCCTTTTATAACTTGATTCCTTCCCCTCTTTCCAGTTTTGCCACATACTTTATTGCCCTCTCTGCCATACATTAGCCTGCCTGTTCAGCATGACGTGTCTTCTACTTTTGTGTGTATTTGCATTGGTAATCCCCCTTACCTAGCTAGGCATTTTTTTACTTTGTCTCTGACACAGGTTCCCTAGCTTCCTTCCAGACCATCTTCTGTAGTCTTCTTACACATGACTCACACTCTGATCTCTTCAATCCAGGGACACTGGCCTTTGCTGTTTCATGGAGGGCTTCTCTGGACAATTTCTGTGGCTGTCCCCATGGCCAGGAATGTTCTTCTTCCTCATCTCCGCCTACTGACTTTTCTGGCTTCTTTCAAGTCCCAACTAAAATCCCATCTTCTACTGGAAGCTTTTCCCCAACTCCTTTTAATTCTACTGCCTTCCTTCTATTACTTATTTCCTAATTGTCATGTCTCTAGCTTGTCTTCCTTAAGACTTGAGCTTCCTAAGGACAAGGGCTATTTTTTAAACTTCTTATATCTCCAGTGTTTAGCACATAATAGGCATTTCATAAATGTTTATTGACTGATAGTTAAGGAAACCAAAATAGGCAGAGGTTAAATGATTTGCCCAGGGTCACATAGCTAACAAGGCTGGATTTCTGACCCCAGTTCTCTCTTTATTCATTGTGCTATTTAGCTTCCTCTTAATTCTTGGGATAATGAGAACTACTAGATTGGGTTCTTTCTCATAGCCTGTCCATTGCTACAGTTCACAGAAAGATTAGTAGATGCTCTTTAGCGACCTCTACTTTCCCATGAGAATTCATGGATAAAACTGGCCTGTTGTGATCTTGACTTTATGGATTTAGTGGTAACCACACAATTAACACAAAAATTTAGCCGGAGGATGCTGTCTCAAACTATTCTAGTTTGTGGCTATGACATCAAATGCCAGACCCATCCTAAGGATCCTAAAGTCATTGTTCCTAAGCAGGAAAAAGGTCATGCTTTTTTGTATCCTATTTTAGTAGGATCACAGAAGTTGGTCTTAACAATAAGTCAAGCTATTCATTTCTAAGTACTGCCTCATATGTAAGATTTGTGATGACTTCAAGAAACATGATCAATGACAACTAATTCTTAGGCTACTATTAAATGGCCTCCTTACCTGAAGTTTAGTTATTTTGTCACACTTTAACCTAGTGCATAAAAGGATCTTTTTAATCATGATGCAAAAAATAATCGAGGAAGTAATACTAATTCAGGAGACGAAATTAATTACTGTAGTACCTTCCATATGGATAACCTGGTATCCTCCTATTTTGACTAAGTATTTTGCTAAGTGTTAACTTTACTTACTCCTCCTCCACTAAAAGAGTGCATTCAATTTTTACGTCTCTAAATTTTGATGCCTTGAATCAAAGCCCTGATAGTCATACCCTCGTTCTGGCTCTCTCTGTAACTGTGCCCATATTTCTTAGTGACAGTCTAACTGTAATGAAGGGAGATATAGTTTCCCCGTGTCTTCCTTTGCATTCTCTATTGTCTTGCCTTACAGAGTATGAGGCAAGTCCTCTCTGGTTGCCTTATTTCCTAAAAGTTATTTCACATCACAGTTCTCTGTTCCTCCATACAGCAGAGCTGTGGAAATGTGGTATAATGTAACATAACATAACATAATGTAACAATATATAAACATATGATAAATATGTTACATATAAACATATAACAGGTGTTTATTAATTGGTAGTCTAGCTTTGCAAGTACTAATAGAAAGTCCACCTATAATTGGCCAGTTGTAGTTTGTGAATACAAGCCTTTCTCCTAACACACACACATACACACATGATAATGCGATTCGATTTATTGCAAAGAAGGATTTCAAATGGTAAGTACTTTATTCCAGTTACAGCAATGGCAAAGATACTAAAGACACCTTATTAGTCACCATTAGTGTAGGAGAGGATTAGTGTCAACTAACTGAAAAGGAAGAATTGGGATTTATGTGTGTATTCAGCCAGTCAATATATTTGGAGACCCTCGTATAAATCCCATAGTGCCCCACTGATGCGCAACCTTCACCCCAGCTGACAATCCCAGTTAGATACCAAGTGCCCTTGTACTTGGTGGCATGGGGTCCTCCACTGTCCCCCTTGCAGGAATCCTTGGTCCCATTCAGAAAGCCTGCACAGAACATGTTCCCAGTAATGGTAGGAGTTTGGGGTGTCCTCTTTATTTGCTCGAGGCAGTCCTGGGTCTTTAGCCGGGGCACCTCAATCATCATGAGCTCTAAAGATGTGGCCCCCCTGTCCAGGAGCTGGCCCCAGCCAGACACTGAGGAAAACCTGATAAAGGCCAGATGGTCCTCAGAGAATGTCCTCTCAGGCAAGCACAGGGGTACCACATAGTCTGTGAAGTTTACCGGATTTTGCAGACGGACCAGGGCGATGTCATGGTTGATTTTCTGCCTAACGTACTGCTCATGAATGATGATATCAGCAACTTTTCTCTTCTGTTCCGTTCCTTCATCTTTGTCTATTCTGTGCTCACCTGGGAAGGAATAAAGTGACCTCTGTAACATCCTCACAAGCTTCTCTGCCTAAAGGTCTGTATTTTTATAGGTTGACACATTCCTTACTGGCATGACCTTTAAGGCAGTGCTTGATTTGGAAAGGATCCATCCCAAGAACGATAGAGTAATTTGTATATTCTTTCCTGGAAAAGGTTGCTGGAGATATATTTCTCAGAATTCAGTTCATCAAATTCCCCTTCTTCTCAAATTATTTTGTGTTTGCTTCCAGAACAAAGTGAGCATTTTAAAAAATGCTTGAATTGAATTTCTTTTTGCATAGAACTACATATTATCAAATTTTTAATGAAAATAAAATTAATAAATTTTATTAGTTTAAATTTTTAATTAAATTTAAATTTTGCATATAATTACATAGGCTCAGAGGCAGTGTGAAGAACTGGAGAGAAAATTACCTGGAGCTGCGAAGTTTGTTGTTGTTGAGTCAGTTATTCGTGTCAGACTTTTCATGAACCTATTTGGGGTTTTCTTGGCAAAGATACTGGAGTGGTTTTCCATTTCCTTCTCCAGCTCATTTTACAGATGAGGAAACTGAGGCAGAGTTAAGTGACTTGCCCGGGATCACCAGCTAATAAGTGTCTAAGGCCAGATTTGAATTTAGGAAGATGAGTCTTTCTGACTTCAGGGTCATTGTAACACCTTGTCAGCAGGGCCAGGAAGACAGGTTCGAGCTGTGCCTCAGGTACATATTGACTGTGTGACTCTGGGCAAGTCATCGAACATCTCAGTGTTCTAGGCAGCTCTCAAGGCTATACCTTTGCAGAAATGGTGCCAACCTAAACCAGGAGGAGTTCCTCACCATGAGTAACCTAAACCAATGAAATGACAAGTCTGTTCCCTATCTACTTCCCTGTATATAAATATGTGTATCTGTATAGTAGAATATCTTTTCTGTCTGTCTAACTGTATCCTAGGACTGTTTTTGTCCAGTTATGGTCATCTCAAAGCTCAGAGAGGGATTTTGATGCATTCTTTTGAAAAAAAAACATTAAATTTTACTTTATTTTCAGTCCTAGATAGTCTCCTTCTCCATCCATTGAGAAGACAAGAAATACAAAACACTATTTGGCTCACTCTTTACATGTGAAGTAGACAAATTTTGTCTTCAAGTTTTTCTGCATACGCTTTTTTTTGCCTCCTCTTCTCTTTAATTGTTAAGCTATCAGCAGGAAGGGGGCAGCTAGACGGCACAGTGAATAGTGTGCCAGACTTGGAGTTAGGAAGGCTCATCTTCCCAGGTTCAAATCTGGTCTCAGATACTTCTTAGCTATGTGATCCTGGGCAAGTCATGTTACCTTGTTTACCTCAGTTTCCTCATCTGTAAAATGAGTTGGAGAAGAAAATGGGAAGCCACTCCAGTATCTTTGTTGAGAAAACCTCAAGGGGGCAGCTAGTCAGGCCTTAGAGATAGGAGTTCCTAGGTTCAAATCTAGCCTCAGACACTTTCTAGCTGTGTGACCCTGGGCAAGTCTCTTATCCCCCATTGCCTAGTCTTTACCACTCTTCTGCCTTAGAACCAGTACACAGTGTTGATTCTTAGATAGAGGGTAAGGATTTTAAAAAAGAAAATGATTGAATGCTACAGCATTGGGAATATGGAAACATGTATTTCATTTAAAAAACCTGGTATAACCTATAAAGGACTACTTACTGCCTCTGGGAAGGTGAGTAGAGAAAGAGGGAGAGTCTCTGAATAATAAAACGTCAGAAAACAATTGTATAAAATTGTTTCTACAAGTAATTAGAAAGAAAAGAAAAGAAAAGAAAATCATTGACTTGGGGCAGCTGGGTATCAAAGTGGATAGAAAGTCAGGCAGGAGTCAGGGTTCAAATGTGGCCTCAGATACTTCCTAGCTGTGTGACCCTGGCAAATCCTTTAACTCCAACTGCCTAGCCAATGCCACTCTTAGAATTAATATTAAGATCGAAGGTAAGGGTTTAGAAAAAGAAAAGAAGGAAGGAAGGAAAAGAGAAAGAGAGGAAGGAAGAAAGAGAAAGGAAGGAAGAAGGAAAGAAAGGAAGAAAGAAAAAATCAGTTGCTGAGTCAAGGAAATCAGTTCTAGAACTAAAACTACTTCAACTTCTACCCTCAAAGGTACTTTACCCTCCTTGCATCTCTGACATATTGGATGTTCTCTTCACTGGTATACTATCTAGTGGAACTTAGCCCTCCCAGTGACAAGGCTGAGTGAACTCCTCTCTGACCAGACTCAACTGCAACTCTTGGCAAATAGGGTGGTGAGTGTGTTGCTTCTAATATATTCTCTCTTGTATTCCTCACATGCATCTCCTCTATTCATTATGAAACTCCTTTAGAATAGAAATTGTAATTGAAATAGAAATTGTGTTGAATCCCTCTTTGTATCCCTGCTGCCTTGCACATAATTGACACCTAAATATTTCTTGAATTCAGAATAGAGACCTTGTGTGTAAGCATGGGGTAAGAAGGGATTGTGTCATTCTTGGCACATAGTTGGGTATATAACAAATGCTGGTTGATTTTTTTTTTTGGATGAAGAAAGTTAGGGGGTGAGAAGAGAGACCAAGCTATCCCTCTCCCTTGTTCTTTCGACAGAGGAGAGCTACAAAGCAAAGAATAAGAGTTCTGACTTGGGAAGCCTATGGATCTTCCTTGGCTAAGTGGGTAGAGAACCTAAAACCCAGAGTAGGAATTGGAGGTATGATTTCTAGGCCTTGAAGGGACCAACTCCATCCCCTCCCTGCAGGAAGCCATCAAAGCCTGTGACGTTTAGCACAGCTTTTCACCAGCTCTGACAAACCCGCAAAGCAAGTTGTCAGGAGGATGGACATTTCTCACTCAGTTTCCCCTATGTGACTCTTTTCTCAGTAGCATTCACTTGTATTGAAACTATTGCAATCAGTATCCTTATTTAGTCCCAGGGAGACACAGGAAAACAATGCAGGTTCATGGCAAGAACAACCACAGTCACAGACTACTCACTATCCCAAAACAAACCCCTAAATAAACCCCCATAATACAGAAACTTCCCCTAGAATCATCCCTGCAATAAACCAGCAGTTAGTGAGTTAATGCAAGTTTCTAAATTCCCCAGCAAGAATGTACCTGGCATGGGTTTGTTCCCCAAATCCCACAGACCAAGGAAACAGTGAAACACAAGGAAAACAGGGGAATGACAAATTAGCACAAAATCACCCTTCCAGAACTGTATTCTTATTAAACCTATAGCAGAAAGAACAGCAAACATACTTTTGAAAAATAGTGAAAAATAAAATAATATAATGGGAACAAAATTTGGACCAGACCAATATTATTATATCTTATTTGATATAATCAACCAACATAACTATCTTCATGATTAATGATAGGTCTGACTAGCATAAAGTAAGAATATGCAAGATTTAATTAGTTAAAATATAATCAACCATTATGCTTAACTAGGAAATGATATTCTTGTACTTTACGGATGGCTGAAAATAATAAAGTTCCAACTAAGCCTTTCCGTAATGAATAATTTTTGACAAGCTTGCTTCTTTGTTTAACCACAGTAGGATAATTAGTAAATGCCAATCATATGATATTTCAAAAGTTAATATGTGATTTTGAATGTATGGGAAAATCAAAACCTGTATGAGATCATAAAGAAAAAAGGGGTATAAAAATAAAAATCAGCAGATGGCACCAGAGAGAACAGCCTCTGCAATTCCACTTGTTCGTTTTCATTTCATTTCCGCCACGCCATCCCATCTCCAGAGACGACCCCCCCCCCCCCAAGCGAAGAGTGGGCTCTTCAAACCTCCCCACCTCAGGAAATCACAGGGAGCTAATTAAGACCACAAACTCCTGCAATCCACTCCAGAGTTAGCCCACTCTCCTCTCACCCTGTGTGTTTTAGTCCCAAGCTGCTAGATGAGACTAATGTGAGAGAGACTTCTGGTCCTTTTAAGTCCTAGAAGTTCCAGTGGGGACTAATATAGCATTATAAATTTTCAGCCAGCTTCAGATTAGTATTGAAACAACTAGAGCCTCTGGCTTTTCTATAACACTGCCTTGCTTGCCGTTCTCTGACATCCTGACCGTATTCTGACCTGAAATCCCTGGATCCGATACCTGGGGCCTCTTGGTTCTGTTCCTAGTGCCTGAACTTCAGTCCACTTAACACTGAATGTCCTTTGCCACTGAGGAAACTTGGCCACTTCCTGGAGGTGCTGAGCAAAGATCTGGTTCTGGAATTGTATAGAACACTGAGGGGAAACCCCATATAAATTCTAGGTATCTCAGTTTCTCCATCTGTAAAATGAGGCTATTATTACTCATCTTCTACTTTGTTTAAGGGATGCTGTGATGGATATGATATTTTTTCTGTATAGATGATTATGCTAGGAAAATTAAAGTATTATTGCAGATAACCATAATCATATCAATTCCACTTTTGCGTCTGTCTCTTTAGTACCTAATGAAGCCAGCATGGGATGGACCATTCTACTTCCCAATCCATAATGCTCATAAAACAAATGCTATTATGATGGTTATCACTAAAAGTGAATTGTGTACACAATCCCATTTGTTAAGCAAACTACAAATTAGTTGTAATTTAAGATTTTAAATGATTAGAGATCAAAGAAAAGTGATGGAAATACCTACCAAGCACCACTGTTATTCTACTCCAAAAACCAAGGGATAGTTTATCAAAGCAGTGAGCTGCAGACACGACCCAAGTATCGGTAAGAAGAGTGCCACCACAAAGCAATTCATTTTTCATTAATATCAGAGCCTGCTCAAAGACAAAAAAAAGTTTCTTGAAAAGTTGGATTATTTTTCTTTGTCTGGGACCCTTATACTTTGAGTTTATTAGGGGTTTCTTTTGGGTCCTTCTATTTAAAAAAAATTATTTATTTAGAATATTTTTCTATGGTTCCACGATTCATGATTTTTCCCATCCCCCTTCCATTCCCCCTTTCAGACCTGACAAGCAGTTCCATTGGGTTATACATGTATCATTATTCAAAATCTATTTCCATGTTATTACTATTTGCAATAGAATGATCATTTAATGCCAAAACCCCAATCATATCCCCATCAAACCATGTAATCAATCATATGTTTTTCTTCTGCATTTCTGCTCCCACAGTTCTTTCTCTGGATGTGGATAGCATTCTTTCTCATGAGTTCCTCTGGATTGTCCTGGATCATTGCTTTGCTATTAGTTTTCTTAAAATGGAAAGATTAGGACTTAATTGTTGGGCTTCTCCCTCAATCTCTGTTTTGATCCAGATACTATGCCACATGCCTTAATTTGGCATTAGCCTTGCCACCAGAAGCAGTTTCTCAGAACTAAAGAATGGTTTTCTGGAAATACATGTTGTCATTAAAGAATAAAAACAGATAATGAAAGAAAGCCCAGGATGGCTGACTAGCCATGGATAGTCTTCTCTCTCTCTCTTTCTCTTTCTTTCTTTCTTTCTTTCTTTCTTTCTTTCTTTCTTTCTTTCTTTCTTTCTTTCTTTCTTTCTTTCTTTCT
>NC_058132.1:505516775-505612099 GCF_016433145.1 Gracilinanus agilis
CCTTCCTTCCTTCCTTCCTTCCTTCCTTCCTTCCTTCCTTCTTTCCTCCCTTCCTTCCTTCCTTCCTTCCTTCCTTCCTTCCTTCTTTCCTTCCTTCATTCCTTCCTTCCTTCCTCCCTTCCTTCCTTCCTTCCTTCTTCCTCCCTACTTCCCTCCCTCCCTTCCTTCCTTCTTTCCACCTTGGAACCAATATACACAGTATTGATTTTAAGACAGAAGGTAAGGGTTTAAAAAAAATTAAGAGATAGTCCTAATTATTAGTTGATTGAATAACTGTATAGTTACCCATAACATATAACTTGTAGTAGTAACAATAAGCCAATCATTTGAGCTGTAATTGTATATACTCCTATATTCCTAAAGACCTATAAAGGTAAGAACTGATACTGTGCTGACCTTTCCTTTCGTGTACCCAATGAGTATTCTCCCTGCTTTGATAATTAGCTCTTGTGATGGAGAAGCTTGTTTGTGAAATGACATTATAAGGTGACTGTAGAGACTCAGTCCTCATGGTTCACTGCCAGACTTTCTCCTAAGGACATTCCACCACCATTAGTAGTCACGGGCTCTCTAGCAAAGAAGAGTACCCAAGACCTGGGTTCTCAGAAAGCAATGGACCCATTTCTGAGGGAGAGCAGTAAACAGGTTTGTAAGTTCCTTTTTTTTTTTTTTTTGGTCTATAAAGATCTGTCACATTTGATGCTCAGGGCCCCAGACTAAAGTGAATGTGTCTGCAGTCCCATTGATTTTGTATGTCTTGGGAACATGGCAAAGCCCCTATACACTGATTTATGTAACTTGATGACTATCATATTAAATTAAATCCAGTTTGCTTAGAAATTTTGTTCTCAGAATATTTCTTTTCATTAAATAATCTTTTTCCTTCTGGGATCTAGACATGGAGAAGCATAGGTATGGAGAACTGGAATGAAAATCAAAATATTATGTAGGGCGGGGCAGCTGGGTAGCTCAGTGGAGTGAGAGTCAGGCCTAGAGACAGGAGGTCCTAGGTTCAAACCCGGCCTCAGCCACTTCCCAGCTGTGTGACCCTGGGCAAGTCACTTGACCCCCATTGCCCACCCTTACCAATTTTCCACCTATGAGACAATACACCGAAGTACAAGGGTTTAAAAAAAAATTAAAAAAAATATTATGTAGGGGGCAGCTAGATGGTGCAGTGGATAGAGAGCCAGGCCTAGAGTTGAGAGGATCTGAGTTCAAATCTGACCTCATATACTATCTAGTTGTGTGTCCCTGGGCAAGTCACTTTACTCCAATTGTGTAGCCCAGCAATGGGCAAACTATGGCCTGCAGGCCAGATGTGGGCCCCCTGAAATGTTCTATCAGGTCAAGCGACATTATTCCTAATCTGATGAATACAATGAGTAGGATACAATACAATGAAACTTCGAAAGAGTTGCCTTAGAAACAGACTGACAGATGAACATTTCCTTTCCTTTGGCCCCCTCTTCAAAAAGTTTACCCATCACTGGGCTAGCTAGCCCATAGCTCTCTCCTGGCTTGGAACCAATATACAGTATTAATTCTAAGACAGAAAGTAAGAGTTTTAAAAAAAATGATACAGACCAACTTCTAGCATTCACATGAGTTTTAGGAAAAACTATCCAAAACAGAAAAGGAAAAAAACCCCACCATTATTCAAGCAGAATGACTGTTTACTTACAGTCCTTTCCTTGCTCTTGAAGATTTCCCGGGCTTCTTCAAATGAACATTTTTCTTCAATGCATTCTCTCTCCAGAGAGCCTGCTCTCAACTCTTCCAAGAAAGAGTTGGCTCTTCTTTCTCTTTTCAAGACATTGTTGGCTTCCTCCTGATTTAGGAAGACTGAGAAAGGAACATCCTATGAAATGGCTTGCCCCCTCCTCTCACCAAGGAGCTGGAGGAATGTACAGGGTGTACTGACAGTAAGAATAATCACCATTTAAATCTAATCTAATCTAATCCAGTCCAATAAATATTTTTGAAGCATCTACTATGAGCCAGGCACTGTGCTAATCACTGGAGATAACAATGAATAAAAAGACTGTCTCTGCCCTCCAAGAGCTTACAATCAGACTGGGAAGATAACACAGGAAGTAGGGTAGGGGGAAGAGGAAAATGTATGTGTTGGGAAGAACACCAGGGCTACCCAATATAGGGCATCTTGTTCCATGGATTTGAAAAAAACAGGCAGGGAGGCAGACATGGAGTGGAGCCAACGCAAAGTCCAGTCTCTATAAAGGAAGGCTTTGGGAGGAATTTGGTATTACACCCTTCATCCCACACCATCAGAGAGGAGAAGAGGCTTAAGGGAATGAATGTATACAAACTAAAGAGGATTTCTTCTTCCACTGTGTTCAGCATGTGACATGCGGGTGTCACTTGGCTTTTCTGTGCTTCAGTTTATTTCTAAAATGAGTATATAAGGGAAGGAAATGAGCATTTCTACAGTGCCTACACTGTGCTAACAATTATTTCCTTTGAGCCTTATAACAATCCTGCAAAGTAGGTGCTATGATTAGCCCCATTTTACAGTTGAGTTAACTGAGGCAAATACAGGTTACATGATTTGCCCATGGTCACACAGCTAGGAAGTATCTGATGTCCAGATTTGATCTCAGGTCTTCTTGACTCCAAGTCCTAGTGCTCTATCTAGTACATCACTTAGCTGCCTCACATTCCCAATTTCTCAGGGTGTTTATGAGGAAAGCACTATATCTAGGCAAGCTCTAAAGTGCTACATAAATGGGAGACATAATCATCATCACCCTCTTTCTAAGCACTCAAAAGATTTTATGATGTTTAAGTGAACACAACCCATATAGATTTTGTTCCTTGCTTAGCTTATGTTGACTCAGGACTAGAAGTAAAGGCTAACTATTACTACATTTGCTTTCTAGCTCCCTTCATCACCATAGTAGTAAACTCCTAAGTTCCCAAATCCTTATGTTGCCCCTCGGTTTTGTTGTTGGTCAGTTGTTATACTCATTATTTGATGCTTTCTTAGTGGAGATTCTGGAGGATTTACCATTCCTTTTCTGGCTCATTTTTCAGATGAGGAAACTGAGGCAAGCAGGGTTAAGTGACTCGCTCAGGGTCACACAACTAGTGTCTCACTGCACCACCTAGCTGCCTTGCCCTTTGGCTACCCAGAGCCCAATTCCCACAAATGAAGGCCCACAAACATTTTAATAGGCTTAAAAAAATCCCCTTACCTTCCATCTTAGAATCAATACTGTGGATAGGCAGGAGAGCTGTAAAGGTTAGGCAATGGGGGTTACATAACTTGCCTAGGGTCATATAGCTAGGAAGTGCCTGAGGCCAGATTTGAACACAGGACCTCCTGTTTTTGAGCCTGGCTCTCAATCCACTGAACCACTTAGCTGCCTCCGTGGTTGCTGTTTTTTTTGAGGAGCAACTTCTTATAATTTTCCATCCTATGAACTTGTATTCTAAGCTGTTGTTGCTCTTGACTGTTTTGGTTGACAAAACAATGTTGAGTAAAGGTGGAAAAATTGTTTGAGGCATCAGCAGGACATTTCTTTTAGCAAAGCACATTTTTTTTTGGCCAAGAGAACTAGAAGAATGTCTCTATTTTTTGGTTGTTTTTTGGCCATGTCTGACTCTTTGTGACCCCCTTTTGAAGTTTTCTTAGCAAAGATACTAGGATGGTTTGCCATTTCCTTCTCTAGTTCATTTTACAGATGAGGAAATTGAGGTAAACAGAGTTAAGTGACTTGTTCAGGGTCACACAGCTAGTAAGTTCAGAGGCTAGATTCGAATTCACAAAGATGAATCTTCTTGACTCTAGGCCTGGTATTTTATCTGATGTGCCACCCAGTTGCCCCAGAGAGTTTGTATAATTTTATTAAAATGTATCTCAGCCTCATTTTCTCGCCAATTCATATACCTTCTGATATAATGATAGAATGAGATTGTATTTTCCTTTGGTTTTTCTAACTAGACTGACTGGTTCTCTGAGAATAATGGACCAAAAGATTTCTTTAGAAATATAATTTCATTCAAGGAGGAGGGAGATGGTAAATCACTCCAGTGTCTTTGCCAAGAAAACTCCAAATGGGGCCACTAAGAATCAGGCATGACTGAAAAACAACAAGAGGGGGAGAAGGAGATTGTAGATATTCATCAAGGTGAAGTCCCTCATTCTACAAATAAGGTCATGAAGGTACAGAAAGGTAAATGAAGTAACTTGCCTTATGCCCTCCTCTTCATGGTAAAAACCCTGGACTGGAATCCAAATCGCGATCATCCCCCATCCAGTGCTATTTTATCCTTTTTGTTCAGATTGACACCCAGCTCAGTGTTTAGCAAAGAAACGGTGATCAGTAGGTACTTGTTGACTAATTAACTTGCTAACCTTGATAAGACATGTTAAACAGAGCTTGTCCCTAGGAATGCCATCATAAGAGAAATATCAGAGAGGGGAATGGTGTTTGATATTTCTAAGGAAGTGAAATTTGAGGCACTAACTTCATTGGAAATAAAGGCTCTGTTGATCACTTGTTGGCAAACCTACAAAAGAAAGGAGTATTGGGAAGTGCGCCATAGTGGATGGAAAGTTGATCTTCAAGTCTGGAAGATGTGGTTTCAAGACCCGCCTTCTTTCTACATCAGTATGCCTACTGATTATGG
Organism: Gracilinanus agilis; assembly: GCF_016433145.1. NCBI lineage: Eukaryota > Metazoa > Chordata > Mammalia > Didelphimorphia > Didelphidae > Gracilinanus > Gracilinanus agilis. The sequence continues at coordinate 505,521,429 of NC_058132.1, forward strand.
ACGAGTCAATGAATCTCTCAGTGATTCAGGCAGCTATCTTTATCTTTGAGTTGCGGAGAAAATGTTGACATGCATTGTAGTGAGACTTTACTCACCTAGGAGTTTCTCATATCCAGGCAATCACAAATTTAGTCCCCACAAAGAAAGTGGTGAAACAAAAGACTAATAATAATTGAAGAGAATCAAGTATGTTAGGTCTTTTCTAGGTCCTAAGGGCCATGACTAAGTCACTCAGCATTGACAAATCTTGTTTTCTTTCCAGCTTTGATGATGAAAGGTCAGAGCCCTGATCAATTTATACCCTGTTAGATTTTGGTAGCTTAGGACTGACCTTTTGGTTTATGGTAAATAACATTAAAAAAAAAAAAGACACTAGAATGATTGGCTTCACCCCCCCCCCACCCCGTTTTGTTCTGTTTTGTCATTGAAAAGTTTCCACAAATTAAATGAGGCATCAGGTATGGTTGCTAGTCCACTGAAAGCATCTTTAACAGTTAAAAGAAAAAAATACCCCCCACCATTTGGGATTGTTTGTTTTTCTCTGTGGGTTTATTTGGATATACACGCCTGTAAGCAAATGTTCTTAGTGGGTGGACATCAATACACAGAATAAAGATTAACTTCTAGAGGGTGCTGAGAGACACACACACAGAATTTACTGCTCATGGTGGCTTCTCCTTCATTCAATCATTCTATGGCAAGCAGAAAAAGGAAGATTTTTGTTAGAAAGAAAAATGTCTCCCCCAACATACCTGCAGTCAGGGACTGGTGAAGCATAAGCATGAAACTGAGAAACTGGACCATGCAGGACCTGGAAACCATGATGAAGATCTCAATGTTAGTCTCCTAACTATCTGTTGACATTCCAGACAGAACTGTTGGGCCAAAGTTCTCCACTTCAAAGGCTGTGTGTGTGAGAGAGAGAGAGAGAAAGAGAGAGAGAGAGGGAGGGAGGGAGGTAGAAGGGACTTCTGGGGAGATGGGAGAGCTTTGTAAACACAGAGAATTAAAAGCTGCCCTTAGGAGAACACTTCTCTGTATTCTTTTAGGATACTGCGTAACTTAATTCTAATAGTTTCTTTAGAGTCATAAGGACATTTTAATAAAATTATGTGATGATGTAATTCAACATTAATTTGGAGGCACAAACATTAATTATTATTTTTCAAGGTACTATCATTAATTTCTCTCTCTCTTTTTTTATTTTAAACCCTTAACTTCTGTGTATTGACTTATAGGTGGAAGATTGGCAAGGGTAGGCAATGGGGGTCAAGTGACTTGCCCAGGGTCACACAGCTGGGAAGTGTCTGAGGCTGGATTTGAACCTAGGACCTCCTGTCTCCAGGCCTGGCTCTCAATCCACTGAGCTACCCAGCTGCCCCGATTAATTTCTCTTTTAAGTCATAAGAATTCCAGGTTCTTAGAGTTGAACACTTTTGATTTTACTTGGACTCAGAAGACCTTGATTCAAGTTCAAGATAGTGGTCTAGCCTTTTGACTGTAGGATAGTCACTCAACTCTTCCCACAGAAGAGTTCTTGTCTGTGCAAACTAGTGATGCAATCATTACACTGCCTAATAATAATTCCAGTCAACAGTTGGGTTCTATATCCAGCCCTCTGATTATTTTTTTTAAACCTTTATCTCCCATCTTAGAATCAATATTATATAGTGGTTGTAAGGCAGAAGAACAATAAGAACTAGGTAGTGGTGGTTAAGTGATGTATGCTGGGTCACAGAAGTAGGAAGTGTCTGAGGTCAGATTTGAACCCAGGATGTCATTCCACTGAATCACCTAGCTGCTCCTTATATTCACTTTTGATTGGTGTGTGTGTGTGTGTGTGTGTGTGTGTGTGTGTGTGTGTGTGTGTGGTTGTTCTTTCCATTTACATTGTTGTAGTTATTGTTTACATTGTTTTCTTTGTTCTGCTTACTTTTTTGTGCATTAGTTCATGTAGATCTTTCCATGATTCTTTGAATTCATCACATACATGTTATTGCAGTACAGTAATATTCCATTATATTCACATACCACAGTTTATTTAGCCATTTCCCAATCAATGGGTATATCTACTTTGTTTCTGATTCTTTACCATCAGAAAAAAGTTTTGCTCTAAATATTTTGTTTTTTAAACTCTTTCTTTCTGTTTCAATAACAACTATGAGACAGAAGGGCAAGGACTGAAGTCCTTGAGGTTAAGTGACATTCCCAGGGTCACACAGCTTGTCTGAGACCAGATTTGAACTAAGGTGCTCCCAACTCCAGGCTAGCTATCCACTGTGCTACCTAGCTGCGCAGCCCTACTATCAATATTTGGGTGTACATGGATAAGTCATTCCAAATGATGATTTTCTTGGTATATAAATCCAGGAATGGAGTCTCTGGTTCAAAGGATATGGACATTTTAGTTACCTTATTTGCATAATTCCAAATTGCCTTTCAAAACTTTTGTACCGTTTCACAGTTCCACTAACAATGTACTAGTATGTATATATTTCTTTTTTTTTTTCTAGTAATATTTTATATTTTCTCACCTATATGTAAAAACACTTTTTGGCATTTTTTCCCTAACATTTTGAGATCTACATTTTTTCCATCCTTCCTTCTCCTCCTCCTTCTATCAGTCAGCAAGCAATTTGCTATTGTTATTTGTAAGCTATCATATAAAACATATTTCCATATTCATCATGTTATAGAAGACACATTAAAAGAATTCCATGAAGAAAATAAAGTGAAGCACAATCAGCTTCAGTTGGCGTTCAGACTCTATCAGTTCTCTGGAGGTGGATAGAATTTTTCATCATAAATCCTTTGGGATTATTTTAGATCCATGGTGGTAAATCCATGGCATATGTGACAGAGGGAATACTCAGAACCCTCTCTGTGGGCATGCATGTTGTTGCCCCAGCACAGAGTTTGCCAGAGCTCATTATTAGAAAGCCAGAGGGACACAAGGCCAGGCTGCTTCCCTCTCCCTCTCCATGGGAGCCTGAGAACATTTCTGTTCTGTTCTGAGAACATTCACCTGCTCCTCTACAAGGTTTGCCATCACTGTCTTAGATTATTGTATTCTTGAGAACAGCAAAGTCCTTCAAACAATACACTTCATTGTAGTGTATTGTTGTTACTGTATAGAATATTCTGATTCTGCTTACTTCATTCTTCATCAGTTCACGTATGTCTTTCATGATAATGAGATTAAATCTGCCCTGCCCATCTTTAGATTTAATCACCAAAGGTGAAAACATCTCCACTTAACTCACAAGTTGGGATGTCTGTGACCCACGTGTGCTAGAGTGAGTGACAAATCAGAATTTACTGGCTGCCAGTCCTAAGAAAAGTGTCTGTTGTGATTGGACACATAAATCAAGAGGAAGGCACAGGAAGGGACGCAAAAGAAGCCCCTTTAAAAGAGACTTCAGTGAGTTCACTTTTCTTCTTCTGGGTGTGTCTTGGATCTGAAGGAGCTCTTCTTGTTCTGGACCTGGGACCCTGAGACCTTGGTGAGACTGTTTTTAAATCTTTCTCTTAGAATTACATGTGGTGAGTGTAAAGACTAAATATTCCTGGAATTCCAGGGCTTTCTGGCCCTTGGCCTTGGGCTCAAGGCTGAGCCTTTCTTGGCTGAGGGCTAATTAGATCTGCCTGGGTTAAACTAGGAGATTGGAGCAAATTATCTAGTGTAGTGATGGGCAAACTATGGCCCGTGGGCCAGATGTGGCCCCCTGAAATGTTCTATCTGGATGCACGACATTATTCCTAATCTGATGAATACAATGAGTAGGATACAATACAATGAAGCTTTGAAAGAGTTGCCTTAGAAACAGACTGACAGATGAGCATTTCCTTTCCTTTAGCCCCCTCTTTAAAAAGTTTGCCCATCACTGACCTAGTGTGTTAGATTACTTATCCTTTCTTATCCTCTTTCTCATTCCTTTATTTCCTCTTCCTCTTCTCATTTGTAAATAAATTTCCATACAAGTCAATTTGACTTGAGGTTATTTCTTAATTGGAGATTGATAATTATTCAATTCCCTGGTGACCAAACCTTTTAATATTCACCCAATCAAAACTCCTTTTTATCCCTTACACTTTCCAGGTTTTTCTGAAATCCTCCTCCTCATTTCTTATAGCACAAGAATATATACCATTATAATGATATACCATAACTTATTCAGCTTTTCCTTAGTTATTGGGCATCCCTCAGTTTCCAATTCTTTGCCACTACCAAAAGAGCTACTTTACATATTTTTGTAGAGGTAGGTCTTTCCACCCCACCCCTCTTTTCTTTTGATCTATGTGAGATATAGACCTAGTAGTGATATTTTTGGGTCAAAGGGAATACACATTTTAGTAACCCTATAGGCATAGTCCCAAATTGTTCTTCAGAATAGTTGGATCAGTTCACAGCTTCATTAGCAGAGCATTAGAGTCCCAATTTTCCTATATCCTCTACAACATTTATTATTTCCCTTTTATGTCATATTAGCCAATCTGCTAGGTGGGAGGTAATACCTCTGGATTGTTTAAAGTTTCATTTTTGTAATCAATAATGATTTGGAGCATTTTTTTTCACATGACTATAAATAGCTTTGATTTCTTCATCTGAAAACTGTCTATTATATCCTTTGATCCTTTATAAATTAGGGAATGAGCAGTACTCATAAATTTAATTTAGTTTTCTATATGTTTGAGATATAAGGCCTTTGTCAGAGATGCTGGCTATAAAAATATTTTTCCAGTTTTTTTTTGTTTTCTTTCAAATCTTGATTGAATTGGTTTTGTTTGTGAGAAAACATTTTAATTTAATGTAGTCAAAATTATCCATTTTACATTTTGTAATGCTTTCTATTCCTTGTTTGGTTATAAAATTTTCCTTTATCCATTGAGCTGTCATATAAATGATTCCATGCTCCCCTGATTTATTTGTATCCTTTATGTCTAAGCCATGTATCCATTTTATCCTTAGCTTGCTATATAATGTAAAATGTTGACCTATACCTAGTTTCTGCCATATTGTTTTCCAGTTTTTGTCAAATAGTGAGTTCTTATCCCAGAAATTTAGATCTTTGGATTTATCAAACACTGGGTTACTATAGTCATTTTCTGCTGTGGATTGTGTACCTAATATATTCCACCACCACTCATTATTTTGATGGTTACTACTTAGTAGTACAGTTTGAGATTTAGTACAGCTTGGCCATTTTCCTTTACATTAAAAAAAATTAATTCCCTTGAAATTTTTTACTTTTTGTTCAGATGAATTTTATTATTTTTTCTAGATCTATAAAATAATTTTTTGATAGTTTGAGTGTCACGGCAATGAATAGATAGATTAGTTTAGGGAGAATTATTATATTAGCTCTGCCTATCCATGAGCAATTGCTGTTTTTCCATTTGTTTAGATATAACTGTGTATGAAAAGTGTTTTATAATTTTGTTCAATTAGTTCCTGGGTTATTTTGGTAGGTAGATCACCAGGTATTTTATAATGTCTAGTTATTTTAAATGGAATTTCTCTTTCTAACTCTTGCTGCTGGCCTTTGTTGACAATATATAGAAATGCTGATGACTCATGTGAGTTTATTTTATGCCTTGAAATTTTTCTAAAGTTGTTCATTGTTTCAATTAATTTTTTAGTTGATTCTTTAAGTATTACATCACATCACCTGTGAAGAGTGATGCTTTTGTTTCCTTATTGTCTATTTGAATTCCTTCTATTTCTTGTTCTTCTTTTATTGCTATAGCTAGCATTTCTAGTATAATATTGAGTAATAATGGTGATAATGGGCATTTCTGCTTTATGCCTGATCTTATTGGGAATGCTCTTAACTATCCCCATTACAGATAATGCTTGGTGATGGACTTAGATACTATTTATCATTTTAAGGAAAGCCCCCTTGATTCCTGTGCTTTCTACTGTTTTTTTTTTAATTTAAACATTTATTAATATTCATTTTTAACATGGTTACATGATTCATGCTCCTACTTTCCCCTTCACCCCCGGCACTCCCCCCACCCATGGCTGATGCACATTTCCACTGGTTTTAACACGTGTCATTGATCAAGACCTATTTCCAAATTGTTGTTAGTGGCATTGGTGTGGTAGTTTCGAGTCTACATCCCCAATCATGTCCACCTCAACCCATGTGTTCAAGCAGTTGTTTTTCTTATATGTTTCCTCTCCTGCAGTCCTTCCTCTGAATGTGGGTAGCGTTCTTTACCATAAATCCCTCAGAGCTGTCCTGTGTCATTGCATTGCTGCTGGTACAGAAGTCCATTGCATTTCTACTGTTTTTAATAGGAATGAGTGTCGTATTTTGTCAAAAGCTTTTTTTTTTTTTTGCATCCATTGAAATAATCATGGTTTCTGGTGGGTTTGTTATTCATATGGTCAATTATGCTGATAGTTTTCCTAGTATTGAACCAGCCCTGAATTCCTGGTATAAATCTCACCTCATAAGCAGTGATCCTTGTGATATATTACTTCACTCTCCTTGCTAGCATTTTACTTAAGATTTTTGCCTCAATATTTATTAGGAAAATTGGTCTAAAGTTTTCTTTCTCTGTTTTTGCTCTCCCTGGTCTAGATATTAGTGCCATATTTGTATAATAAAAAGAATTTGGTAGGACTCTTTCTTTGCCTTTTTTCTAAAATAGTTTATATTGTACTGTGATTAATTGTCCTTTAAATGTTTGGTAGAATACACTTGTGAATCCACCTGGCCCTGGTGATTTTTTCTTAGGGAGGTCATTGATAACTTTTTCAATTTCTTTTTCTAAGATAGCGTTATTTAAGTATTCTATTTCCTCTGCTGCAAATCTGAGTAATTTATGTTTTTGTAATTATTCATCCATTTCACTTAGATTGTTGGGTTTACTGACATATAATTTAGCAAAATGACTCTTAATGATTGCTTTAATTTACTCTTCATTAGTGGTGAGTTCTCTCTTCATTTTTGATATGGTAATTGTATTGTCCTTCCTTCCTTCCTTCCTTCCTTCTCAAAATTAACCAGGGTATATCTATTTCATTGTTTTTTTTTTTTTTTAATAAAAGCAACTCCTTGTCAAATTAATCCAAAGGTTCAATAGTTCTTATTTATTTACTATGAATGAATGAATGAACTAAATAGTTCATTTAGTTAAATGGTTCTTATTTATTAGTTCAATTAGTTAAAATTTAACTTTCTTAATTTCAATTTTCTTAATTGATTTTCAAGATTTCCAATTGGGCATTTATTTAAGGATTCCCCCCCGCCCCAGTTGCATGCTCCATTCATTGACTTGTCCTTTCTCTATTTTATTGATGAAAGCATTTAGCGATATAAAATTTCCCCTAAATACTATTTTGGCTGTTGTCCCAAAAGTTTTGATATATTTTCTCATTGTTGTCATTCTCTTTAGTGAAATTATTGATTGCTTCTATGATTTGTTCTTTGACTCACTCATTCTTTAAAATTAGATTATTTAGTTTCCAATTAAATTTATTTTTTAATTAAAAAAACTTACATTTTGCCTTAGAATTGATACTAAGTATTGGTTCCAAGGCAGAAGAGTAGTAAGGGCTAGGCAATGGGGTTCAAGTGACTTGCCCAGGGTCACACAGCTGGGAAGTGTCTGAGGCCAGATTTGAACGTTGGAGGAGGGTTGGGCGTGGGGCTAGCAACCCCACCCTGTAAAAACTACATCTGCTAAAGAAACTGCAACCTAAAGTAGGGGCAGCTGGGCTAGCTCAGTGGATTGAGAGCCAGGCCTGGAGACGAAAGGTCCTAGGTTCAAACCCGGGCTCAGACACTTCCCAGCTGGGTGACCCTGAGCAACTGTGTGACCCATTGCCTACTGGTTGTGGCCCTATGCTCCTTGAATGGAGTCCCAGGATAAAAAAAAAAAAATTGGTTCCAAGGCAGAAGAGTGGAATTAGTTGACTTGCCTAGGGTCACAATAGTGTATGAAACAGATTTGAACCGAGAACATCCCATCCCATCTGCCCCTTCAATTAATTTTTAATATTCGTTTCTCCAGCTCTTTATTGAATTTAATTTTTATTCTATTACGGCCTGAAAAGGATGAATTTAACATTTCTGCTTTTCTGCATTTGGTTGTGAGGCTTTTCTGCCCTAATAACTGGTCAGTTTTTTTTTTATAGGCACCTTGTACTGCTGATAAAAAGTTATATTCCTTTCTCATCTCACTCAGTTTTTATCTGGAGATCTATCATATCTAATTTTTCTAAAATTCTATTCACTTCCTTAACTTTTTTTATTTTTAGATTTATCTAGTTTTATTATAATTTAAAAAAAATTTATTAAACCCTTACCTTCTGTCTTGGAATCAATACTGTGCATTGGCTCCAAGGCAGAAGAGTAGTAAGGGCTAGGCAATGGGGTTCAAGTGACTTGCCCAGGGTCACACAGCTGGGAAGTGTCTGAGGCCAGATTTGAACGTAGGACCTCCCGTCTCTAGGCCTGGCTCTCAATCTACTGAGTTATCCAGATGCCCTCAGATTTATCTAGTTTTGAGAGAGGAAAGTTGAGGTACTCCCCACTAGTGTAGTTTTACTGTTTATTTCCTCCAAGAGCTCATTTAACTTCTCTTTTGGTAATTTGGACACTATATCATTTGGTGCATATAAGTCCAATTTTGATATTACTTCATTGTCTATGATACCTTTTGTCAGACATACTTTCTTTCCTTATCATTTAATTAAATCTATTTTTGCTTTAGCTTTGTTGAAGATCATGATTGCTACCCCTTCTTTTTAAAAATTTAAGATATTTTATTTTCCTAATTACATGTAATAGCAATTTTCAATATATACTTTCCAAAATTATAAGATCTAAATTGTTTCCTTCCCTCCTCCTCAGAGATGGTAATCAATATGATCTGAGTTATACATATATTATCATGCAAAACATACTTCCATATTAGTCATTATTTTAAGAGAATACTCATATGAAGCCAAAAATCCCAAATAAAACTATAAATAAACTAGTATGAAAGATACTAAGTTTTGATCTGGGTCTGACTCCAACAGTTCTTTCTCTGGAGATGGATAGCATTCTTTGTCAAAAGTCCTTCAAAATTGACATTCTGGATCATTGTATTCTGGATCATTTCCCACTTATTTATCCTCTTTCTCTCTCCTTTCAGCCTTTCTCTGCTCACAAATGTTTTGCTTCTGATCACCTCTTCCCCCAAATCTCCCTTACTTCTCTCAGTCTTCTGTCCTTCTCTTATTCCCCCTCCCCTGCTACTTCCATATGGAAGATAGTTTTCTATTTTCAGTCGAGTGTAGGCATTATTTCCTCTTTGAGCTAATTCTGATGAGTGAAAGGTTAAAACATTGCTTAAAATGCTCCTATCTTCCCCTTTCTTGTATTAACTCTTGAGTGCCTCCTCATATGAAGATGTCTTTTCCTTTTGTTGATTCTACTGCTCCTGAATTCATTTTTTGTGTGGTTATTTGGAGGTGGATTTGGATGAACTCAGAATATTTCTTCCTCATCCCATCATCTGATGCTTCTCACTTGATCAAACATTGAGTTATTGAGATTCATTGTTTTGATTCTTTGTTTACTCTTTCCCATTGCTCTGTCTTTCTGTTCTTTAATCAATAGTAAATGATTTTGATGACTGTTGTTTTATAATTTACTGTGAGATCTGAAAGTGCTATTCTTTCTTTGCCCTTACCTTAAAAAAATTCCTCTAATATTCTAGAGCTTTTGTTTTTCCAAATGAATTTTGTTCTTATTTTATCAACTTCTAAGACCTGTCCCCTTGGTAATTTGATTGGCATAGCATTAAAAGTTTAAATTAAGGGGCAGGTAGTTGCTCAGTAGTTAGAGAGCCAGGCCTAGAGATGGGATGTCCTCAGTTCAAATATGCACAAACTTTTTATACGAACCTGGGCAAGTCACTTAACCCCAAGTGCCTATCCCTTACTGCTCTTCTGCCTCGGAATTGATATTTACTATTGATTCTAAGAAAAAGGTAAGGGGTTAAAAAAAGGTTAACACTAGGAAACAGGAATAAGTAGAACCTTTCTTATAATAAGTAGTGTTTAAAATAAAGAGAAAGCATGATCTGTAATGGGGATAAATGAGAAAATTTCCCAGTAAGATTGATAGTAAAACAAGGATGTCCATTATTACTACTATTATTCAAAATTATATCAGAAATGCTAATTATAGCAGTAAGACAAGAAAAAGAAATGAGAGGAATAAGAACAAGCAATGAGGAAATATAGCTATCACTCTTTGCAGACAATATGATTAGAGAACCCAAAGAATCATCTAAAAAAACTAGTTGAGACAATTAAAAACTTTAGCAAAGTTGCAGGATATAAGATAAACCTACATAAATTATCAGCATTTCTTTATATTATGAACAAAACCCAGCAGGAAGAGATAGAGAAGTTCTATTTAAAATAACTGTAGACAACATAAAATACTTGGAAGTCTACCAACCAAGACAAACCCAGGAACTATATGAACATAGTTACAAAACAGTTTTTACACAAATAAAGACAGATTTAAATAACTGTAGAAATATTACTTGTTCTTGGGTAGGCTGAACCGATGTAATAAAAATAACTCTATCTAAATAACTTTACTAAATCAATGCTATAAAAATCAAATTAACAAATAATTATTTTATAGAGATAGAAAAATAATAATAAAATTCATCTGGAAGAACAAGAGGTCAAAAATATTGAGGGAATCAATAAAAAATACAAAGGAAGCCTTAGCGGTATTGGATTTGAAACTATATTACAAAGTGGTAATCATAAAAATCTTATACTGGCTAAAAAATGTCATAGTGTATCAGTGAAATAGGTCAAGGATACAGTGTGAATACTATATTCCTCTACCCTAGTGACCACTGTTAGTATGAACATGCTGAAACTCAACTACTGAATGTTACAATTAATGACTATAGGATTAAAGGACTATAGGACTAAAGTATAGTACATGCTTAATATGTTTGTTTACTGATATTTCAGAAAGCCTCATTTTAATCTCTGATCAGTTACAAACTTAAAAAAATATTGTTTTATGTTCAGTATGGAATTTTCTCCCCACCTTCCCCATCTACCCAAATGAGAAATCAAGAAAAACAAAAGCTATACCAAATATTTTTTTTTCAAACAAAACAAATTCCTCCACAAGCAATGTCTGAAAAAATATGCTTGAACCTGTCTTCTGAGTCCATCACTTCTCTATCTGGAGCTGGATAGCATGTTTCATCCAGAATCCTTTGGAATTATGCTGATCAGAGTTCCTAAGTCTTTCAGAGTTTGTTTTTGCATTATTGTTTTTTGTTGTGTAAATTCTTCTCCTAGTGCTGCTCATTTCATTTTGCATCATTTCTTGTAAGTTTTCCCAAGTTGTTCTGAGACTATCCACTTCATATTTTCTTACTGCATGATAGTATTCCATCCCATACATGTATCATAATTTGTTCAGCCATTCCCCAATTTCTGAAGTTTCTCTTCAGTTTGCAATTTTTTGTCATCACAAAAGGAGCTTTTTAAACATTTTTGTATATGTGGATCCTTTTTCTTTGATCTCTTTGGAATATGTATATCTCTTTGGAGTATAGTGGTATGGTTGAGTGGATAAGTGTATATAGTTTAAAAACTTTTTGGACATAGTTCCAAATTGCTTCCCAAAATGGTTGGATAGGTTAACAGTGAATTAATATACCAGTTTTCTCACAACTCCAGCAGTATTCATTATTTTCTTTTCAAATCATTTTTTGCTAGTCTTTCGGGTAAGAAGTGGTAACAGAACTGTTTTAATTTTCATTTCTCTAATTACTAGTGATTTAGAGTATTTTTATAAGGCTATCGATAGCTTGTAATTCTTCCTTTGAAAATATCTACCTATTCATATCCTTTGATGATTTCTCAATTGTGGAATGGCTCTTATTCTTATAAATTTGACTCAGTTTCCTATATATCTAAGAAATAAGTCCTTTATCACAGAACTTTGTTGTGAAGAATTTTTATCCCAATTTCTTGCTTCTCTTCTAATTTTAGTTGCAGTAGATTTGTGCAAAAGCGTTTAAGTTTTATGTTATCAAAATTGTTCATTTTACTGAAGGAATTCCATGTGAACTGGAACAACCTCCAGGAACTGATGCAGAGTGAAAGGAGCAGAACCAGGAGAACCTTATACACAGAAACGGATACACTGTGGCACAATTGAATGTAATGGATTTCTCTACTAGTAGCAATGCAATGATCCAGGAGAATTCTGAGGGACTTATGAGAAAGAACGTTATCCTTATCCAGAGAAAGAACTGTGGGAGTAGAAACACAGAAGAAAAAACAACTGCTTGATCACATGGTTCGGTGGGGATATGAATGTAGACTCTAAATGATCACCTTAGTGCAAATATTAATAATATGGAAATAGGTCTTGATCAATGACACATGTAAAATCCAGTGGAATTGCTTGTTGCCTATGGGAGGAGAGGAGGGAAAGAACATGAATCATGTAATCATAAAAAAAATTCTAAATTAATTAAACTTAAAAAATTGTTCATTTTACCTCCTTTGAAACTCTACATCTCTGATTATTGATCACGAACTCTTCTCCTTTCCATATATGTCTGACAGGCAATTTCTTCCATGTTCCCCTAATTTGTTTATGTCATCATTTGCATCTAAATCAAGTACCCATTTGGAGCTTGTTTTGTTGTATAGTGTGAGATGTTAGTTTATGGTTTCTTTGCATATTTGCTTCTATATGTAGTGTTTGTAATTCATTCCACTTTTTCCCTCTCTCCCCTTCCAACAGACAGGATGTCTTTTTTCAGAGATTATGCAGAGTACAGGAATGGCAAGAGTCTTGTGGAACATAATTCCTTCTTTCATGAGAGGAAGGGGTATTATTTACATTTATCTTCAGTGAAAGTTACTGGAACCCCATCCTGATGATTAAATCTGGATGATCATGACATCTAACTGCATCAAACAATGAACTCAAGTCAGAAATATTCTGAGATGTCACATCGCCATGGCCAAGGACACACAAAAATGAATTTCATGGACATTATAGGACTTGTGCTAGGTCAGCTGAGGTGTAGTATAGTCCCGATATTTTATACCTCTTCTTCATCTTGTTCTACCAGCTTATAAGTGCCCTCTAAGAAAAAAAGAAAGACATTTCTTCTAATTTTGGGTAATGTATATCTCTTAACAGTGATCAAATGATTACTCTCACCTTATCTCTCCATTGCAATAATCATGAAAGGGATAAGTGAGGACCAGACATTTGAGTCATAAAGGAATGTAGCTTTTACAACCTTTTTCCTACTCAAATTGTTCTGATGACTACAGCTTCATCATGTATTTGGAGAGTCACTCTTTCCCACTTATTTCATTATTCTCTGGATAGTCTTGACACTTTATTCTTTCAGATTAATTTTATTATTTTTTCAAGCTTTATAAAGAAATGCTTTAGTAGTTTGATTTTTAAGGCACCGAATAAGTAAATTAATTTAGGTATTATAATTTTTATAATATTGTCTTAGCCTACCTGTGGGCAATTAATATTTCTCCAGTCATTTAGATGCTTCTGTTTGTGTAAAAAGTGTTAATTGCACTCATATAATTCTTGAGTGTATTTTGGCAGGGGGATTCCCAAATACTTTGTATTGTTTGTAATGATTTTAAGTGAATGTCTCATATCTTTTTGTGCTGGATTCTGTAGGTAACATACAGAAAAGCCGTTGACTCCAATGTGTTTATTTTATACTCTGTAACTCTGCTGAAGTTATTAATTGTTTCAACTAGGTTTTTAGTTGACTCTCTTGGATTATGTAAGTGAATCATCATGTAATCTGCAGAAAGCCAAACTTTCATTTCCTCATTGCCTGTGTCTATTCTTTACATTTCTTTTTCTTATTGCTATAGTTAGCATTTCTAGCACAATATTTATCCATTTCAATTAGATTTTAAGTTTTGTTGGTGTATAGTTGGGAAAAGCAACTCACCAATTGTTCTTCTTTGGCTGTGAATTCATCTTTTTCCTTTTTAATATGGGTAATTTGCCTTTATTCTTTCTTTTTTTTTTTTTTGACCAAATATGTTGTTGGTCTGACTCTTCACGACCCTCTCGTGAGGTGGACATTATTCTTTCATCCCTGATCTTATTGGAAAAGCTTCTATCTTATCCTTATTATAGATAATGCTTGCTCTAGGTTTTAGGTAGATAATCCTTATAATTTTAAGGACATATCCACTTATTTTTATGCTTTTTAGTGCTTTTAAAATAGAAATGGATGTTAAGTTCTGCTAAAAGTTTTTTTTTCACATCTATAGTCATATGATTTTTGTTGTTATGAATAGGGTCAATTATATTTTTATTATATATTATATATTTTCATTATCTATGTTTATATTATTTATGTTACATATATTTTATTTTATATATTATATACATTTATTATATATTATCTACATTATATATATAAAGTATAATTATATACTTTTCCCAACATTGAATCAGGCCTGCATTTCTGATATGAATGCAGCCTTATCATAATGTACAACCTTTGTAATATATTGCTTTAGTTGCCTTGTTAATACTTTAGTATTTTTGCATCAGTATTCATTATGAAATTAAGTCCATAATTTCTTTCTTTCTTTCTTTGGTTCTGGTAGAACCTCCTCTTAGAATTTCTATTTTTTCATATTTCTCTATATGTAGTATTAGAATGAATTGTTTTTTAAATGTTTCATCAAGTTAACTTGTAAATCCATTTGATCATCCTCCCCCCCCACCTTTGGGAGTTTGTAAATGACTTATTCAATTTCTTTTACTAAGACAGAATTATTTAAGTACTCTCCTGCTCTGTTAATATGGACAACTTATGTTTTTGTAAATATTCATCCATTTCATTTAGATAGTTAGTTTAGTCAATAATAAGTCAATTTAAAAAAATTCATCACTGGTTGTGAATTCACCTTTTTCATATTTAATATGGGTAATTTGTCCAGTAAGTGTCTGAGGTTAGATTTGAAGAAAGGTCTTCTTAACTCTAGATCTAGAGCTCTATCCCCTGTCATCTAGCTACCTGGGATCAAATTAGTTTTGGGGTTATCAGTTTTATTATTTTTTTCTTTAAAGAATCAAAGCTCCTATTTTTTTTTGACTGCTCAAAATTAGACTTCAGACTGGTTTCTAATTTTTTTTTAAGCAAGGATAGAACATAAGGGAGTCATGGCTTTACTGATTTGGTAAATAAGAAAACATCAGGAGATATTGGAAAGTCAGTAAAATTTCACAACCAAAGAGAAGAATAACTATTTTTACAAAGGATGCTATTATTTTTCTCTGAACATAAAGGCTAGATGATTAAATTGGAACATAACCATAAGTAGTTTTGGAAAGCAAGGTTGTCTATCAGATAGTAAATGATGTGAAAAGAGAGATAGTCTTATAGAAGTTTTACTATTTTCTCTGGTGTCTAGGGCAGTGATTTTCATGCAGGAAATATGATAAATATTTGTTGAATTGTTATATTAGAGTTCAGAGTTGTTAAGTAGCAATCTTTCTAAACTTCAAAGTAATCTTTGAAAGATTAATTTGGGCTAGGACTAGTTTGAAGCTTTAGTTTTATGAAAGAAACTACGATTTACTTATATTAATACATATCTATTTTATTTAATTTAACTTATAAAGAATTTAAGGGATTTTTTCCTCATATACATTAGTAGTGGAGCTTTGGAACTGCTGCTATTCCATCCATGGAGGGAGATCCTAACCCTTTCCTGGTTTTAAAAAAATTCTGCATAATGTTTCTCCATATTTTCTAATCTCTAAACTCCCTATAAAACCCTCAGGATGTCTTCCCCAAAAGATTGACCTAGGAGGCTCAAACTCTTAAAACTCTTTAGGTATTTAAACTTTTCATAGGTACTTGAGCAATTGTCCTATTCCCTATCCCTGGGTTTTGCCCACTTAGTTTCCTAATCACATATCCTCAGTTAGAGCTTTTATACCACCCCTTGTTCACAAATCTCCACTGTCTTTTGGATGCCTTGTAGTTTCCATCCTTTAGACAACATGGAGCCTCATGGTTTCTAGCCATAAAGCATCACTGGGAGGCTATTTGCATTAAAAAAAATGAACACCTGTTTTAGGAAACAGCTTCAAATTATTAAAAGTGAAACACAATATCCAAAATAAGAGAGCTTACTCTTCTATAATTCTTTGTCCATGTGACGGGCTTATCTGAGATACAGGGAGTATTATTGGAATAAGTCCTCATTGGCTAAGACACATGGCACATGTGGAGAGCCCGAGTTGGGGAGCTGCTCTGTTCTCTCTCTTCCTAGAGACCAGGACATTTTTTGCACGCCCCTCCCCTGTCTAGCCACCCAAAGCAAACACTTTCTTCCTCAGCTCTCCTTAATCAAGGGGGCTCACAGACAGCTTGAATTTGCCTTCTGGGCACTTGAACTTGTAAAAGGTTCGCCAAGGCTGGCCCAAGTATGTCACATCAAATACATCACAATTTGTGGATAAGATGTTTTTTGCTTTTTCTTGTGTGGCTTGTGTGGTTAATTCCTTTTGGGAATAGCATATCTCTTTGAGGGTTTCCTGTAATTTTCTGATGCTTAATATAAGGAGTACAAACAAGAGCCATTAGTGAAGCTTTGGCAAGCAATTGCCTTGCTTTATGCCTTGCATATCAATAATCCAAGGAATCTTGCATAATATTAACACCTACATTTTATGAAAAATGTATAAAATGTAAGATTTTTTTCTGGCATAAAAGGAAATGTATTTAATTTTTAATTTGACTTAACTATATGATGAAAGGAACTTGGATACGAAGAAGTCCCATTAGAGTTCCATGAGGATAGGAAACAGTTTTTGCTTATATCTGTATCTTCAGCACTATACCTGGCACATTGTAAAAGGCTAAATAAATGTTTGTTGACTGATTGAGGACACACAGAGGCATCTACTGGTTTACTCTCAAGAACCCTGCTTGTGGGAAAAGCACAAATAGAGCAGTGGCCACATACAAATGTTGCCATGTTTTTACCCAAGTAATGTGGAGAGCAGGAAAGTGGGTAGAGAAGAAAAATGGAGGTGGCCAAAGAAAATTTTGAAGTTTTAGAAATGCTTTTGTGATTTCAGACAATAATCTTTGTGTTGGGGAAAGGGCTCTGCCCTTTCTGCTCCATTGTTATGATTAGGTGACTTGAAATTATGAAAAAAGTCAAATCATTAAGGGCTGGGAATAATTAGGAAAAAAGATCATGTTAGCAGATTGGGGTCAGGAATGTGGAGGGCAGGAAGTAGGGTGCAGCAGGACCAGTAAAAGGGGGAATAAGGGCGGGAGTAGAGAAGAGGGGGACCAGAAGGAATAGAGAAAACTACAGGCTACAATGAGGTTTGCTAAGAAGGCAGATGAGCAGAGAGGAAAGTGCCTTGATAACTTAGGTCCATTTGATAGCATCTGTTTCTTCACCTAACTAGCTCTACCATTTTTTAAATATCCTCTGGTTATCTCCTTCCAAGGCAAGGCATCTATCTTAAAGAGAATAATGAAATTCCCACCATATAATTGTAATAGATTCCAACTAATTTTAGCAACTTTGAATCAATAAAATGCTATTTTAGGAGCTTGTTTTTAAATAAAATTTAAATAAAATTTATAGGCTTTTTTGCATGAGGGGAACAGACTACTAACACATGTACAAAGCTTTTAGTTAATAGAATTATTAAACTATAACGATCTTGCCCTACTTTGCTCAACAAATAAAACAGGTTGTTGTTCAAAAATGGCATCAGATGCTCACTGGTGGTAGACAAGCTGAGCCTAGTAGCCACTTGTGGAAGGAATTCTGATTCAGCCTACACATTGGACTAGATGGTCTTTGAGGTTCTAGGATTGATGGGATCATAGCGACTTCTGAGATCATTAAGTCTCAATCTCTTTATTATATAGGTGAGGGAATTGAGACCCAGGGAGTTTAGGATTTGCCCAAGGTCATACAGGTAGTATTAGAGGTAGGATTTGAACCTAGGGACTTTGGTTATACATTGAATACTCTTTTCATCGTCTACATTCTTCCACAGCATGGAAAATTTTACCTTTTCTGTAGCTATTTGGTTTTTCAATGCCTTTCATTTCAAATAATAAAGTATAAAATGTTCATTCTTTTGAGATCATCTATCAGTACACAAACTGAAAAACTGGTGTCAGAAGAGAAATTTAAAAAAAAAGTTTTGTTGCTTTTTGCCACATTTTCATGTCCCTCAACAAGCAGAGGGGATCCAAAGTCTTTGGTTTTTGGCCTGCAGCTTATCTCTCATGGTGGAAGTGGCAGTGGGAGCAGCTGGCTGCCATCTTATCCTTTTGCTTGGAGGGCACCACACTCTGTGCTTGGCCCATTTAAAAATAGCTTCCCCAGCAGAGTTCTGTGACCTGGAGTTTCTATTATTCACACATCCCATTCCTTCCGGTCAGCTGGGTTTGCTTACCCACAGAAAGCTAGCCACACGGCACCATTCCAATTTTCCTAGCACCTTCAAATCTTCACCTACAAAGTTTGCTTTTCCAGTCTGTAGGTGCTCAGCCTTCAGCAGCAAGGCTTGTTTAATTTCTTTCTGTAAGACCTTTGATTAATGGATGAAAAAACTAAGTGTAAAACCCTTATTCTTCTCAAATTGCTCCCATAATTTTTCATCCAGGGGAGGTAACTTTAGGTCCTAAAAGGTTATGCCAATGAAGCACAAGCACTGATAGGTCTTGGATTGTTTAGCCAGACCCCAAACCAGATGACAAACATTTTTGGCCAGGGAAGATCCCATATTAAAATGTGGAGGGGTTATAATCCTTATGGATCAAAGGACTTTGCAAAACAAAATCATAGATCTTTGAAGGTCTGAAGCAAAAAGAAAAAAAAAGACAGATAGTTCCAAATGGAAAGGACCTTAGAGATATCCAAAACAGCATCTTTATTTTAAAGGGGAAAAATGCAGAGTCCCAGAAATATTAAAGCAAGATGACTAGTAAGGGGCAGTTTGTAGTGCTTTTCCCCCTAAGACTCCATAATGCCATCTCTGTTTGGTTTCATGCTTTCTTTCTCCATAATCATTTAACAAAATCCTATGTTGTTTTTTTGAAATGCTTGTTTCTTTTCCCATGTGGATTTTATGGGTGATATTAGAACAGAAATTGTGAAACTCACGTCCATTATTGGGCCAATAATACATTCAATGATCAAATTACATTTAATCAATTGATTCAATCAAGTAATTAATTAAACATTCTGTGTTTTGTATATTATACTTTGATATGGTAGAAAAATTGCTGGATTTGAATTTTACTTCAGAAACGTGGATTTGTGATGCTGGGCAAATCATATTGAAATCTCTCTGGGCCTTGGTGTCTTTGCAAAACAGGGTTAGATTAGATCATCTCGGAGGTATCTTCTACCTCTAAGTCTCTTTCTTACTCATAGCTTTGGCATTAAGAATGGAATCATGAACATGGATTTAAAAACCAGTTTTCAGCCTAGATTTAGTATGCTCTTTTTTTTTAAACTCTTACCTTCTGTCTTAGAATCAACATTAAGTATCAGATCCAAGGCAGAAGAGTATTTTCTGAAACAAACACATAGACACAAACAAAAAAAAAAAAGAAGCATTTCCTTTTCAGTTTTGTCTTGAGCAGAAAAATTTTTCTCTGCATTTATACTGATATATTCAAAGTACTATAAAATAACATTAGATGGCCAACCAAATTCAATTGGGGTTAAATGACTTGCCCAAGGTCAAACGGCTAGGAAATAAATCTCTGAGGCTAGGTTTGAACTCAGGACCTGTCACTAGGCCTGGTTCTCTATCCACTGAGTTACCCAGCTGCCCCTTCATAATGGTCCTGAGAAAATGCTTTAAATTTGCATCAGTCATAGTTTCTTCATTCAGAAAATAAAGATAGTGTCTCATTTGAGTTGTTGTAAGATTTTTTTCATTTTCGCTTTGCCAATGCCTAACAGAATACTTCCCCCAGTAGGCGCATGCTAAGTGTTTCTTGAACAAGTAAAGGAGATAAAGTTCAAAGAAATATTAGAGTTTCTCATAGACATTTAATAAGAAGGATGCATGATAGTGCAGCCTTAGCAGTGCCATTATGTTAGGCTATACAAGTCCATGTTGCTATGACCCAGAATACCCAAATCCTTAGAAATGAGATGATGGAAACTTTCCTTGTCATACATTTTCAGTCTTTCTCTTAATAAAGAAAAAATAAGGAAGAATGAAAGCAAGAAACCATAATGGGCTGCACTGTCACCTTAACTTACAGCTGATTGGAAGGAACCAAAAGACCATAACAGAAAGTGACTTCTTCAATGCCACATAGAACGAGAGAGGCTGAGCCCTTCTAAAAGGTCTAACTTTAAAGGAAAAAAAAACCCCAACAACAAAGAAAGTTGAAACAAATCCTATTTAAGGTTAGATTTATATATTACCCCCCGCACCCCACCCCAAAAAAAGACAGATGCTTCATGAGAACCCTGGAGGGAAAATAAAGCCCCAAACTACACTCTGATACAATAAGATGACACAGAGAATGCTACGGTGCTCTTTATAAAATGTGAGGGGTATACACGCAGCAAGAGCTGCTGAAATTTATTCATCCAACCATAATACATACAATAAAGAATCCTAATTTTGTACGTCATTTACATTAGCAGTAGAAAAAAAAGGAACAATGAATGAAATGTGAGGTTTAAAGTGCTGAGATGAGACAATCACAAGTAACAAGTCTGCTGCAAGGAGATGGAAGGAAAGCATCTCAACAATAGACTTGTTGAGTAAATTATGTTACATGGCATTTACAAATAATTTACAAACCTGAAGAAAAGCCATTATGCCCCTTCCCAATGTTCAATACCGCACTTTTTTAGGCAAGAGGTTTCTGGCTAAGGAGAGACTCACAGACCGTAGGAAATGTGGGGTGATTTCCTTCTGGTAGAGCATATGGGATGCAGTCTAGGAAATGAAAACCCTGATCAGTCTCATGTTGCAGGAGTTCATGAAAACTGGTATTTATGGACTGTAAAGTGGCATACTCTCAGCAGCATGGAGACTATAAATACATCCTTTACAACAATATTTATATATACATATATACACAGACATGAACATATATACATACATATAAAAAAATATCTGCCCCAACCAATTACAGAGTGTGTTTCAATGGTCAGTAGAACAAGAGTTTTGTTTTCTGAAACACACACAGACACAAACAAAAAAAAATGAGGCATTTCCTTTTCAGTTCTGCCTTGCATACGCAAAAAAATTTTCTCTGCATTTATACTGATATATCCAAGGTATTGTAAAATAATGTTATATGGACAACCAGAGGTTTGTTTTTTAAGCAGAAGAAAGTTCTGGATTGGAGTAGACCAGTTAAGGTCCAAGCCTGCATAGTGGAAGGCTAGGTCTCAGAGAATCTCAGATTATATAAAGAGTATCGATTGAATGAACAGCTGGCAAAAATGTCATCTTTACTATTTCTTTAAAAACAGTAAAAAATATGTGTAATGTAGAGAAGTTCTTAAAAAAACAGAAAGAGTTTCCCCACACCTTTTTTTTTTGGTAGAAAAAGAAATGAGGAATATTTTCAGTTTGTATTTTCTTCTGGGGATGAAAATTAGCACATTTTCATTCAAGGACAACCAAAGAGCTTCACCCCAAAAAAACAGTTACCTTGGTATTATAGACAGGTAAGATCGTATTTAACTTTACAAATATGTTTAAATGTGAACCCTAGTAACAAAAAATAGTTATGTATCAAAGTGGTATCAAATTGTCTTTTTTTTTTTTTGTAAACACAGTGATTCTTGATTAGAGGCCAAAGTACCACACACACACACACAAATGGCCACCAAATAATTCCTTTAAAAAAAAAGTTGTAGAAGATAAAATAGTCCTGTCTCTAAACTGGTGGGTCAATGAATTGTTCATTTCTTGAGTGCCCAGCTTCAAAAGGATGCATATTCTTGCAGAAGAAAACAAAAGCAGAATGACTGGATTGAAGAATCATTTCTAGTTATTTATAATGAGACACCATCAACCGAGGAAAGAATGTTCATCGGGAGTATGATTAGTAGCATAAGTTTGCTTAGCCATCCTTTGTACAGAGCTTTAATTTTATCAGGGCATTCACAACTGTCCATTTCTTCCAATGTGGCATGATTGAACTAGTGTCTCTGTGAGAACTGGAATATGTACATTAGGGAATGAGTTCTGGAATCAAGAATAGAGATGAGAAGTTCCACTTGAGAACATATCCTCTTATTCTCACACCACCTGTTGTTCTGCAAAAAGCTCAGGAGTTTTCCCAGTAAGTTATTTTCATATCCTCCAACTCATCTTCTGAATCTCTTCTATTTTTAAAAGAAACTTCCCCTTCTTTAAACTAAGTAAATTCCAAGCACGACAAAACTGTTAGATGGACATGATGGTTTTTCCTCCTGCAATTTGGCCTTCAGAAGCTTGCACATGGTTTTCAGGAATCGTAATGAGTAAGCCCTTAGTGGTTAACCCTTGATGTCTGAGAAGGTGGCATTGCAACTCTCGCTACAGCTTGAGGAGGAGCTCAGAAAGGTGGAACCAGTACCAGATTCTAGAGAAAAGGGAAAATGATGAGAAGAATAAATAGGTATTTTAACTGCTTTTGTCTTTAATTGGTTTTTAAATAGATAGATACATGCTTGGGAATGGGAAAGCAGACAACCCTGGATGTGCAGGCAGTATGGTCTTACCTGAACTGCTCAAAGACAGAGCAGATTTTGAGTTGCCAATCAATGCCAACAGGTTGCTCGCTGGTACCCAGCCTTCCTTGCTTGTGGTCAAATTCTTTACAAACCTAAGAAAGGTGGTGTCTGTCAAATGGTTCTGTTATATGTGTTTAAAAAATGTCTTAAAAAAGGGAAAAAGCACAGATGACCTTCCTCCTTACCAAAGTCCCTCCTCTCCCTCATGTAGCAATTCTACTATATCTCCGCTTTTCACAGCAAGGGTTTCTGGACCTCCTTTTTCATCGTGGTCAGCCACAACCGTATATTTGCCAGGAACCTAAAGTTTGGGAAGAAGAGACAAAAAAGGAATGAAGAAAGATAGCATCAATGACAAATTATTTGCTCCTGTGTATATGAGCAGGAAAAACACTGTCTTTTGACATTATAAACTATGGGAGGCAGCTAGGTGGCTCAGTGGTCTGAGAGCCAAGCCTAGAGATGGGAGGTTCAAATCTGGCCTCAGACATTTCCTATATATGTGACCCTGGGCAAGTCACTTAATCCCCATTGCCTAGCCCTTACCCCTCTTCTGCCTTGGAACCAATACACAGTACTGATTCTAAGACACAAGGTAAGGGTTTAAAAAAACAAACAAACCAATATATAAACTATGAGTAGCTAGATGACAAAGTGGATCAAATGTTGGGTTTGGAGTCAGGAAGATCTGAGCTCTTTAAAAGCTATGTGACCTAGGGCATATCATTTAACCCTTTTTGCCTCAGTTTCCTCATCTATAAAATGAATTGGAGAAAGAAATGGTAAACCACTTTAGAATCTTTGCCAAGAAAAACCTAAAGGGGGTCACAAAGTATCACACGATTGAAATGATTGAACAACAAAAAATTTCATATATATATGTATATACATATATACATATATTTATATGAAAATATATATATATAATAAAGTGTGTATACACACACATATGTCTATTGAGAGGTGATTGGTAGGTATTTAATGAGCAGCTACACCTGTGATAGAGTATGGAGCCAGAAAAGACTTTGAAAGTCTGGTCCTCAGAGACAGAAGAATAAAGATTGGACTCTAAATCTAAGCTTTGTGAAACAATGAGAACACAATATAAGGCAGTATCAATTTTGTGGACCAGGTTCTAGAGGTACTGAGAGGTGGATTGAAGGGGAATCTGGAAGATGAGGGAGCTGAAGTGATCACTATGAGGAAATGCAAGAGAGTGGAATCTTCTCATTTTTATAAACTTCAAACACCTGATCAAAGGAAACAATAATTATAATGCACTTAGTACAGTGCCTGGTAGATAGTAGGCATGATATAAATGTGAGCGGTCCTTTTTATAATCTCTTGCTGTGAAGCACTAATGAGCCACATTTGAAGACCTTTTTGGTTCCAACATATTAATCCATTGACTACAAAAATGCACATTTCTCCTCATGAATAAATCCCATGATAGTTTTTCCTTGCAGCTGACTTGAACTATGACACACTACCTAGAAGAAAGACCCACATCCCAACCAACCTTGAGGGGCTGTATAGGTGTTCTCTGCTTTATAAGAATTCAGGAACAATATCATTTACAAAAAAAAGTATAATTTACATTAAAAAATAGCAGCTCTTTGTAACTTAAGGCTTTCATTTAAAAACTCTTTGGCAGAGATGCTGCTCAGAGGGCTGAGAAACTTTGTTCTCCTGTGTTAGTGATTACACAATCTCACAAATGCCTCATCCTTTCGTATGTGATTTATCAGATTGTCAACAAGGAGACTGATTTCAGATGTTCAAAATTTGGCTTGGGTAAATTTTTTTCAGGAGTACATCTCTGAAATATTGAGAAGTTCACCTGTATCATGCCACGATCAGAATGAAAATGCTTTATAGGACTTACCAGTTTCCTGAGTCCTGCTCCACCTTCTTCTTCTGCATCTGACGAATTCAGGGGATCCTCAGCACTCGACCAGCCATCATTGTCTTCAGAGGCATCAAGTGAATGAGAAGTTTTAGTCCAACCTGATAAAGAAGTAAAGAACTTAGAACTGACACTTTACACACAAGGCACCAATGTTGAGGAAAAAGGATGGTGGGATTTTAGAGTCCCACATGAATTGGATCAATATGAAGTCATATTTCTAAAGAACTTTAAGAACTGCCAAGTATTTTCCACACAACTTTGAAGTAGGTAAAATATCATCTCCAATTTACAGATGAGGAAACTGAGGCTCATATTAAAGGATATGTCCAGAGTCATGCAACTAGCAAGGATCAGAGCCATAATATGAATCATCTCTACTGTACTGACTTCAGGTTGTAACATGTCTACATGGGCATAGCATTTATGAGCAAAACTTTGGAATTAAAAAATATTTGACGCACATATATCTTTCCCAAATTCTGTTATGAATTGTGTCTCTTTCTGACCTCAGATTTCAGAAATATCTGGCACAAACTGTTTAGAGCCCAGTTATAAAAATAAATACTGGGCAAATAAGAATTAAAAGCTGACAAATGCTACCATCTGCCAAGCAAGCACAATGGAGAGAAATTCATTCCAGATCTCTTCTTCATGCCATACTATCTATTCGGGGACCCTGCAAAGTTGCATCTGTTCTCTACAAGGAAAGGAAGGAGATCCCTTTTCTAGCAGTGGGGATTTCTCTATGAGTTTGCTTTGATGAACATGAATAATACTAGTGACAACACCTAGGATAGCTGTACTTCCAGCTTATATTGGAGATTTAAGTGAAGTAAGATAAAGAGACCATTTGGGGCATCTGCTTTTAAAAATCATCACATCAATCAGAACTGGGGGAAGAAAACAGTAATTTTTCTAATTACTTATTTTTTAAAAAATCCAATGAAGGACAAACCAAGCATTTGTGCTATTTTTTTTTCTTTTTGGACCATGATTTCATTGAAGTTGGAAACTACCATTAGCAAAGATCAGCATCTACTTAATGAGAGAATGGCCTGGACATTAAGTGGTTAAATGACTTAGCCAGGGTAACATAGTCAGTGTGGGTCAGAGGCAGGACTTGAGTCCAGGCCCTCTTGACTTTGAGGTTGTTTTCTACTTACTATACCAGTGGTTTTCAAAGGGTGGTTCATGGACCCCTAGGGGACTCTGAGACTCTTGCAGGGTATCTATGAGGTCAAAACTATTTTCATAATATTAAGATGTTATTTGACTATTAAAGCAGACCTCCTCTTTTCAATTACATATCTGAGACCCAGATTTTCTTCATATATTTCAACCAAAGCACCATCTCACAATACACTGAACATCGCTGTCTTCCATTAAGCCAGATTTGTGAAAACAGATAAAACAAAGCCATCTTCTGAATAAATGTTTTTTGTTTTGGAAAATAAGGTTAAAATGATATTTATATATCATATAATGGGCCTATGTAATGGACTTTTAATTATTTCAAAATGAATTAATAAATATTTTTAGAATTGCAGCTTAAATTTTGAATACAATAAATATAAATAGATAAACCTCACATAAACAAGAGTTCTCTGGACCTTTAATAATTTGTTACAGTTGGGCGTAGCTGGGTGGCTCAGTGGATTGAAGCCAGATCTAGAGATGGGAGGTACTTTGTTCAAATCTGGTAGACCTGGACAACAGCTTTCTTGTTGGCAATAAAAAGTGAAAAGACTGCTATTTGGGGAGTCCCTTTTGTTGGAGAAGGGGATGTTTCATTTGTAATAAGTTCTTATGTAAAATGTTTCTACATTGGAGCTCAAGGTGCTTTTTAGGAACCAGTGACTAATCTAATTTTATGCAAAAGTCTATAGGAATCTGACATTTCCCAGTTGTGTGTCCCTGGGCAGGTCACTTAACCCCCATTGCCTAGCATTTACTGCTCTTCTGCCTTAGAATTAATACACAGTATTGATTCTAAAATGGAAGGTGAGGTTTATAATAATAATACTTTGTCAGAGTGTAAAAGGATCCTGAGACCAAAAAATTGGAGAAGTGTTGATCTATACTATGCTGCCTCTTTAATGAGCCAATGTACCCCCAAATAGACAATTACTACATATGGATATTTATGTGTATTTTAATGTCTACACCCTCTCACACATACATAATACTTTGTTATGCTTATGTGTATCTTCTTTTTATTACTGAGATTTTAGGATAGGGAAACCACGAATATAAATAGGCATCAAGAAGTCCAAATAGCCTTGTAAGAGAAATCCATTCTCTGTTATCCAATTTAAACCAAATTCCTGTGGGAGTAAGAGCCATAGCATGTCACGGGGCCATGCTCCTCATGATTAGGAACAAGCAGACATGAGAAGCAAAGCCATTCCAGTTTCTTGACCCAACCAGAATATGCAGCATGCATTGCCCAAATTATACTCCAGTCCTGTGGGCAGCCTGATTTTCACTGGATGTAGGCAACTAAAAATAGCCAAACAAATATTTTTGGAAAGTTGGTAGGGAATGGAGTTGGCGAAAGCTCAATATTCCATAAGAGTCCATTGCTTTTAATCTCAGTGAAAATCATGGCTTTAAACAGGAGGTTAAAAGATCACTTTGTGCAAGTAAAGAGGGGAGAGATAAGATGGGGAGAAAAAGAAACCTCATTCCTGCTTACTCTCTCCTTTCATTTGGCTAGCTCTCAGCAGAGTGTCTCAAGTCAGCAAAAGAAGCATTCTAAATAGTCTGCTTAGAGCCAGAAAGAGCCATAGCCATGTCCAGTGCCATCCCACTGCATACCAGGCCTGGGACTCCAAATGACAGCAAGATCTGGGGGCAAGGACAGGGCCAGGCCAGTCCTGGGCTTTACCTTTCCTGGGCTGGGCTGATGGGGCCAAGTTAGATGAGCTGAACCACCTGGCCCTGGTCAGGGTTACTACTGAGCTTGCATCTGTGAAAGAACTGGGAATTGTGAGTTTTTCTAGGTTAAATCTCAGTGTAATTTAACATGCTTTAGGGAGTCTACCTTTGGAAATGGCAACAATTAGTGAAATGCCAAGACAAAGCATTAAGTGGAAATCTATCACTTCTCTTAACGCTTCCACTGAGACCTGCCCACAAAGGGACAGGCTAAGAGGACTGGATTAATAAATAAATCTAACAAAATCTGCTAGCTTTCCTTTTCTTACACATTTCAACCAAGTTTGGTTATTAAATACTTTTGAGCATGGGACTCCTTGACAAAACTGGACAGCAACTTCCTAGTTGGCAATAAAATAGAAAAGACTACTAATTGGATGGTCCCTTTTGCTGGAGAAGGGGGTGTTTCATTTGTAATAAGCTGTTATGTAAAAAGTTCAAGGTTTTTATATACAAGCGTGACTAATCTTATTTTATCCAAAAGTCTACAGGAGTCTGACAGTATTTTCCAAAGATAAAAATACTGGTTGGACATGAAGTGGAGCCCTTGCTTTTCTGATGCCAAAATCTCTGCTTATATCACATTCTTTTACTGGGCTTGAGAATATATGTTGCTGCCAAATGTCCTCTGGACAAACCTTTTTTAACAGACCCCTGGAAGCTGTCACTACATTAAAATAGAGAAGCAAGGAAACAAATATGTAAAGGCTGAAATTCAAAAATCCCTAGAAAGTAATAAATATAGAAGAATGTTACATAAAAACATTCCTAGGGTAGTTTTAGCATTAACTGCTAAAACCCTGTGACTTATGTACTTAACCTAGGGAAACTCTTGGTAGAATGGTGCTTTAAATAAAGGGACCAAATAAGTCTGTGCCATCTCTAATTTCTGTAACATCTCTTTTCAAGGTATAAATGGAAGAAATTGACTGCATAAGAAGGGATTTAACTGGGCTTGGGCTTTGGTTAGAAGAGCATAAGTAATAAGGCTTATATTTAGTGTCAATTCTAGCCTTACACTTGGAATGAAAAACATGAAAAAGTTATTTGTTTTCTCCAGATAACTTATTAAGAACTATTTAATAAACATAAATAGAAATGTATAAGAAAACGGAAGGATTAGAATGGATTCTTTTTTCCTCCCTACGGCTTATGTTACTCTGTGACAATTTGTTTTGGATGCTTAGGAAAGCTGGAATGTATCAATAGATTAGTAAGTGAAAAGTACTCAACCTGAACCCTAGAATGTCTCTGGAGGCTAGGAATATCTTGGTTTGGGATGGAATGGACCAGTCTCAAGTTCTAGGGAAAATCTTGCTTAATCACAGAACTGATGATATTGTGCCGAATGGAACTGAAGTCATCATGTGTTTTTTTGATGACATAACTAGAACTTTATGGTTATAAACACATGTGAAGTTTTTTGTTGGCAAGTAAGGAAGTGTTAAGTTCACACAAGGCAATAGCTGACAACGAATACAGAAGACAAATCTGAAGTGCCCTCAGGCTTCTCTGATTGGATGAGAAAATGGATTATCATTTTGGGTACAAAAAATGACATCACTCTACCTCTTAAACCAAAAGGAGTTGGATCACTCTTAACTTCGTGTCGCTTAGCTTTTTTGTCAGGACTGGTAGGAGAAGCTGCAGTAGGAGGAACAGGCGAAAAAAAAAAACAACAAAACAAAAACACAGAAGAGAGATAATGAAGAATAGGAGGGAAAACTATTAGGGAGTCTGAGTTCATTCTAGAGTGGGATTCAGATTTTTTTTTTGACATTTTTTTTTCCAATGAACTCTTACTCTGATGTCTCCTTATGGCATGACTCTTTCTCTAGATTCTCAAAAGCCATATCATTGAGAAAATGATACATCGATTTTGGCAGGTCTGACTATGCTAAAAAGACTTTTGAGCAGGGGCCCTGTGCACTAGCCTCACTGAGTTTATATAGCGGTTCCTCTCTCCAGGGTTGACCACGAGAGGATTGATTTTCTTGACCGCAGAATCTTAGCAAGAGCTACAGAAGTGTGGAGGAGGTTTCAATCTGCTTTGGTGGAAAAAATATTCAAGCCCCTGAGCTTTGGAATTATTAATCAAGGCAGATCTGGAAAAATGGCTCCAGGAAACACAGGATGTAATTGCAAAACTATCACGAGAATGAAAAGTATAAACAAATAATGCAATAAAAGGAGATCATTTTCAGCGGAATATAAACTCCTTTAGGGCAGGAGATATTTCATATTTCTAGTGCCTTGCACATAATGAATGCCTATAAATTTTGTTGAATGGAACTTAATTTTCACAGGAAAATTATGGAAATGAGTATTTTATGGTCAAACAGGTATGATTTTTAAGAAAAACACAATAAAAACAAAACAATTATGTATTTTAAAAGGTAGAAAAATTAAACAAGATTTTAAATTGTTAAAAATTTTTTTTCTTTTTGACAAAGGGAATGAACTATATGGAAACCTGGTCTTGGTAAGGGGGTTACTGCCATATCCCATCCCTTAACAGAAGGACACAGAGTTCTTGCAAAGGCAAACAGGGAATATTACAGTTATTTCCCTCTCAGTTACCTATGCATATGTATGGAATTGAATCACCCAGAATGCTCAGGAAAGACTCAGAGGAATTGAATTTCCTGGTGATGTGCGGCTCATTATTTGTCAGAAAAGAACAATTATGGTAGGAAAAGTAAAAAAAAAGACCCACTGGGAAAAAAAAGAGTTTAGGACCAAAAAAGCAAAATGACACCAAGAGTTTCTGGGCAATTTTTCTTTTGGAAAATTTTCCTTTTTCAAAAAGGGAGTTTAAAAATCATTTAAAAAAACATTTAACATCGTAGGTGATTATTTAATGCTGATAAATTTCAGACATTTGAGCTTCAATAAATGAATAAAGGTAATTGGGCTTAAAATTTCTTTTTAAGTCTCATATGCTACCAAAGGACAAGGAAGACAGACAACATGTACGTACAATACACCAAAGAGCT
This sequence comes from Gracilinanus agilis, assembly GCF_016433145.1. Taxonomy (NCBI): domain Eukaryota; kingdom Metazoa; phylum Chordata; class Mammalia; order Didelphimorphia; family Didelphidae; genus Gracilinanus; species Gracilinanus agilis. Next base: position 505,552,093 of record NC_058132.1, read on the forward strand.
GCCGCACAAGTACGATGTGATGGTTACAAGCAGAAAAGAGTCCAAGTACGGGTTGTGTTTACCTTTCTGACTTTTGAGGTTAGCAAAGCCCTGCAGTGTAAAACGCTTTTTGGACAGAGCAGAGCTCTCTGAGGTAGAGCTAGTTACTGTGTCATCTATAAAGGAAAAGAGAGACAAAGAAAATGGAGAGAATACACAAAACCCCAAGTAAATGAGATACCTCCGAGTTCAGGATTAGAGACAGTCATACAGACAGTAGAGGCATATTCAAGAAGGAGTGAGGACTGTGGCTTATTATTACTATTTAGATATCTATCTATATTCAAAGCATTCTCAGGAGTAGATTCAGGGCTGTGAGCCCAGTTCCAGGGGAGCATCAGGTTCCAGGAAGCTTCCTTCTTTTGTTTTTTTCTTTTTCTTTCCAGAAAGTTTTTTTCATTTTTAATGTGGTTAAAGGAAATATTAACTGGCTTAATGAAAGTAGACCTGGGGCAATAGGAGAAGCCTGAGAGTTATTTGCGTAAACACTGCTTTGTAATAAAAAATAGTGAATTCCCAAGTTAAAAGTTCCATTTAACTCAGTAACCGGACACAGTTGCTAGATGTATTATATATCTGTGAGTGCACAGAATGGATGCAGGCAACCTCACCTTTGCTTTTGTCTGGGTTCTTCGGCACAGATGCTGAACTGACATATCCCTCCAGGCTTGCAGGGTCGGTTTTTCTTTCTTCTAATTTTTTAACACTCTTTGTTTGATTTTTCGAGGGACTGATGGATGAGGAAAATGATAACAATAATGAATAATAATAACGATGATATCATTTTGTAGTCAGAGTCAGGATTTCTCTTGAGGATCTTGGGATACTGGAAGTTTTTATTTTATTTATTTATTTAAATTTATTTAATTACTTAATTTAGAATATTTTTCCAGGGTTACAAGATTCATGTTCTTTTCCTCCCCTCCTCCCTCCCCTCTCCCAGAGCCAATGAGCAATTCCATTGTGTTTTACATGTATCATTATTCAAAATACTGGATGTTTTTAATTTCTCTATTTTACACCTCAGCAACATTTTCTTGTTGAGTGTTTTGAATGCTTCTGTAGATAAAGCATGACAAAATACTACCAGCTAGTAGAGCCTCCTCTCTCTCAAAAAACTTTCTCAAAAAAAGGTTTTTGGGGGCAGCTAGGTGGTTCAGTAGAATGAGAGCCCGGCCTAGAGACAGGAGGTCCTGGATTCAAATCTACCTGAGACAGTTCCTAGCTGTGTGTCCCTGCGCAAGTCACTTGACCCCCATTGTCTAGCCCTTACCACACTTCTGCCTTGGAACCAATGTATCCTATTGGTTCTAAGACAGAAGGTAAGGGTTTAAAAACAAAAACAAAAACAACACAAACTTTTTGGCATAAATGCTGCCAAGGTTGAAGCTTTGGTTTGAGGAGGAGATATGTCACATTCTAGTGAGACAGAGTAGAAGGTTATATATAAAAGTTGTAGCAACTGTGGTCTCTGATCCAGGTTTGGTGTTAGAATGGGAGGGCAGAGGGCTGAAAAATAGCACATGCTCCAAAAACTGAAGCCATAGCTTCTACCCAGGAGGGAGGAAATGAATTCCTTGCATTAAAAAACAAATGAAAATGAGTTAGAATGTAATGATTACATTTTATTTGTAGACAACTCGGATTTGTAACCCAGTCAATCAAGAATCATTTAATTAGTAATTATTACACGTCAGGCATTGGACCAAGCACTGGGTTACCCCAAACCAAACCAAAAATAGTATTTGGTCTCAAGAAACTTATGGGAGAAACATTTATAGATCAGTAAATAGATGGAAAGTAACCACCTTCTGCTAGGTGAATTTGGTTCAGTTTCCTCATCTATAAAATGAATTGGCGAAGGAAATGGCAAACCACTTCAGTATCTTTGCCAAGGAAACTCCAAATGAGGTCATGAAGAGCCAGACATTACTGGAAAATGATTGAACACCACCAGTGTTAGAGGGGATGGGACTACCCACTGAGTGTGTCCTGTCCACTCAGTCACAGAAGCAGAGTTGGAAGAGGATCTTAAAAGTCATTAGTTTTGGAGAAACTCGGTAGCACAGTAGACAGAGCTCCTGGCCCAGAGTCAGGGGGACCTGGGTTCAAATCTATATTCAGATACTTCCTAGCTGTGTGACCCTGGGCAAGTCACTTAACCTCATTTGCCTGGTCCTTGCTACTCTTCTGCCTTAAAGTTGTCACTCTGACAGAAAGTAAGGGTTCTTTTAAAAAGTCATCAAGTTTCCCCCAACTTCGTATTTTGCAAATGAGTAAACTGAAACCCAGATGAGTGATTTGACCATCAAAGGTGGGATTTGGACTCAAGTCTTCCTGACTTTCGAGTCCAATGTTATTAAGTAACAAGATGTTGTAGCGGTCCTAAAATTAGTCTTCTGCAATATAGATGTTGATATAACTTGAGGCTGATGGTTTTGTGCACTTAAATCCAATTTACACTCAAGTCAAGACATTACCCCATGATGTCATTGGACCCCTTGGAAAATGAAGGGCAAACAACAACAATAACCACATTATCAAGACTGGCAATGAATGACTGATAGACACAAAAATCATCTATGATGTCTGGATTTTTTTTTTTAGTAGTTGGTGGGGGATGATGGGTAAATGGGGAGAGAGATATTTTTCTCTACAAGCTGACCCACTGGCACCAATCCAACATGTATGCAATGAATTGATCCTCAACAGGTAATTATTAAATGGCAATCATGTGCCAGGTACTTTGCCAGGGATACAAGAACAAAGAATGAAAAAGTCCCTACTTGCAAGGATTGTTCATCCTAATGGGGAAGGCAACAATCACATAAATATACAGGGTGTCCCAAAAGTTGAAGTGCAGTTGTAAGCCTTAATATAGCTATTAAATAGAAACAATAGCTCAAGTTTTAGTAGTTTAAAACTCTAATGAGACTTTTGGGACACTCTGTAGTTATAGCACAAATACAGTCAAAAACAACAATTGGGCACAAATACTTGGAGGAGTCAGTGAAGGATAAATGCATAAGATGGTGCTTGAGCTGCTTCTTAATGGAAGACAGACTCTACAACTTAGAGTGAAGGAGGAAATATATTCTAGAAATGGGGAAAACCAGTTAAAAGCATGGAGATGGAAAAGAGCAGACAGAAGGGCAATTAGGCTGAATCTCAAGGTGCAGGAGGAAGAAATAGATTGGAGCCAGGCTGTATAGGGCAGAAACTTCACCAAACTTCCTCCTTCACTGGCCCCTCCCAAATGGAACCTCCTCTAGGTTCCATGAGGCCAATTTCAACTCCACTTGTCTGTTCTACTTTGCAAAATTCAGTCCACACTATTATACACCCTAGATCTGAGCTGTACTGATTGATAAGTGCAAGCCAGAGCCATGTAGGAGAGCAGGCTGTTTAACTTTCAGGGGGAACATTTACATCTCAGAAATCAGCTAATGCTGCCAATTGGGGTTTGATTTATTGTTCTGTTGACTGTCTAGGCTTAAGGAAATGATGGAAAGAATGTTAATAATACAGATTAAACTTAAAACAGTGTCCTGCCAAAAAACGAAAAAAGAAAGAAAGAAATGGTACATGTCCTGGTGAATACTCCAAATTCACGGTATTTTTAGAGTTGGAAGCATTTAGAGATCATCCAGTCCCCTCATGGAAGTATCCTTGTGGCTACTCAGAGAGTAAAGGGTCAAATGAACAAAATGAGACCACACTCTGGGGCACAAAAGCCTACCATGCCTGACTGCTCTAAGAAACTGTTGCTTCCTCTGCTATATTTATGGCCACCCACCTTGTGTTCGAGGATGCGGGCAGAGGCAAACTCTGAGTCTGCTCCAATGCTCGGTGCTGACTGGCCTCTGCAAGGAAGGACAAACACAGGGCAGAGTTTGTATGGGTGTGACTTTTTGGAGCTTTTTTTTTTTAATAGTAGGAAATTTAGAAGAAAGTTTATTGTTTTTAAAAGTATAAATCATCTGGGTGCACAGAGTGCTGGAAAAAGAACTATTTACCTCTGCAAGCCTGTAGCTGACTGGTTAAGACTTTCCGGATTTCATTTACCCAAGTTGCTTTAATTTCAGGAGTTGGAGCCTGCCAAGACAGTGAAAAGTCAGCATGTAAGCAATGAATCTCCTTTGGACAATAAACACTCATTTTCCTCATTTAACTCCATATACAAAGATATAACTGTAGCATCTTTAGATCATCTGAAGGGAATGCCACATATAAGAATAAAAAAAGGAGTGGGATGATGGGATTGGTGGGGATGGGTCAGTGTTTGAATCCAGGGCACCCGCTAGTATCATTTTTTCTGGTAGCAAATGATACCATTCCTTTTGTTCTTTCCCAACGAATGCTAGAAATGGATAGGCCCTGGATAAGTTATTCAACTCTTTATCCAAGTTTCTTGCTAGGAAAATAAGAAATTGAGTAATTTTCCTTTTACAATTGTAGCGAGGCTTAGAAATGCTCAAACTTTCCTAGAACACTTTTCCTTTGCACATCAGAACAGCAATTCAAAATATGGACTTATTAAAAAAAACACTGAATCTACGATTTTTGGAGTAAGAACTCTTTCTACTACTATAGGCTCTCATCTTTTCTCTCTCTCTCTCTCTTTTAAACCCCTGCCTTCCATCTTAGAATCAATTCTGTGTATTGATGCCAAAGGAGAAGAGATGTAAGGGCGAGGTCATGGGAGTTTAGTGGCTTGTCCAAGGTCATACTATCAGGAAGTGTCTGAAACCAGATTTGAACCCACAACCTCCCATCTCTGGGCCTGACTCTCAAAATACCGAGCCGCCTTGCTGTCCACTACCTTTTCTCTTACTTATAGTTTTTGAGAGTGACTGGGCACTGAGGGGGTAATGGACTTGCCCAGAATCACAGAGCTAGTATGTGTCAGAGAGGGGACTCGAGTCCAGGAATTCCTGATTCTCAGGTTGATTCTCTAATACCCCCTATGGTCTCTCTTCCAGGACTCCACACAATGGTAATAATGGCTCAGAGCTAATGGAATTAATAATTCTACATAAATTACTGTAATGATAAATGAATCATTTGAGGAAACTGAGGAAGAACCGTCCCTCCACTAAAATTTTATTGTTCTACTTTTATAAGCTTCTGAATCCAGCTGCTATAAGTATTTCTCCATGCCTGGAAGGGAGATTTGGACAACAATATGAATTATAGCAGCAGAGGCAACATAGAGGCATCAGTATAAGAAACTGGCCAAAATCCATGATTCAATGAATAATCATTAATTGGATAAAAAGCGTAATCCAAGTAAGGACCAGACTTTTAAAATTTTTAAAATTTTAATTAAAAAAAATCCAAACAAATCTTAAGCAATTTGAGAAGATCATGAAGGATGAGGACTCATAAGAACTAATTTGTGATTGCTGTCATTTGTCTTTATGGCTCAAAGCTCTCATGATCCTTTCAAACTAAGGGCACAGTCACTCCTAGTTTATTTGTCACTGAGTCAATCTTAGACATCTGGGACTTCTGTAATTGATAGGGGTAAGGGTGGACAAAGGGGGACCATGGAAAGGCATAGTTAAATGAGACTATTGTCACTCTGTTCTACCTCTGGTGTTGCTATGGCTCACCTCAGACTCCAAGGGCCATCCAACCTCTTTCTTTGAAGCCTAATTATAGGATTATTATGTTTATGTATTATAATGTATTTAATACATATAATTATAATTAAGAGGAGCCCAAGGCTCCATTACAGTCTGCTTAGTATGCTCCTTCTCCAGTTCCTTAGTTCTGTTCTCCCTTCCCAGGGAGAGAAAGCCTGAATTAGGGTTTTGTCATAATAAGGCTCAGCTATGTTTTTTGGTGCCATGTCACAACTGCTGGTGGATACAAGGTGAGGAACATGGCTGATTTCTAAAGAGAAGAAAAGAGTTGACTTCAGAAGACCTTACAAAGTAGCTCAAATTATGGGTGAATCAGAACTTGGGAAAGGGACCTATATTTGGTTCTGCCAGGTCCAAGAAGCCCTGGTCTCCATGTCTAAAAAGACCCAGATCTTGAGTAAATAAACTGCAACCTTCACTTAGAAAATAGGCTTAAATATTCTCAAAAATGGTCCTGTAATGTCTAAGGGTGATGACTTCATTTTCAGGGCATGGGATATACAGGATAATTTGGCCCAACACATTGGGATAAACTTTATTTGGCTATTCCCCCCCCATCTAGGTATATCTACAGAGTAACAGGGAGTCTGGGTAGACTCAATAGTTTCTGTCTTCCTAAAGGCTGACTTTTCTGCTTTCTACCCCATGGGTGTCTCCACTGTCCAGATACTTTGACATTTTTCTGTTTTAGATATATCCCTTTATCAAACACCACACTGTGTATTTTAGTTCACAGACTTGTAACTTTACAAAAGAGGCAAAATTAGCTCTTTTTAAAAAGGGCTTTTCTTGGGCAGCTCTTAATAAAGCTTTGAGCATCCTTGGTGTTGTGTGAGGAAAGTCATTCCAGTTTATGTTATCATTTTCCACCTACCTCACGCCAGTTTCCCTGTTTTGCCAAAATCCTGTTAGGAGTGACGTGGCTACTCTTACTACATTTGGGTGTCTAGGCCTAGGGAAACATTATAAAATCCTACACAGGAACAAGAGGGGAAATGAAAACCTTATTTGAAAAACAGTAATTGATGTGCCACTCCCTACCTGTATGATGTAAACTTCTTCCCTTGCATTATACCAGATTTCAAATTTCTTAACATCCCCTTTCACATTCTCTGTTATTCCAACAGCCGTCATCTGGTAAACACAAGGCAGAGGGAAGAGGCATAAACACATGCAGGAAATCCACCATTTTATTACAAATATACCCAAAGAGCACATCCAGTCTTTAAGATTTTCCCGCCATCTATTTAAGTTCCTTTCTGACACATCCTAGGGGCATGGAGATAACTTAATTATAAAACAGAAAAAAACATCATTTTTTCAATTAAGGAAGAATGTAAGAAAGAACTATTTATTAGGCACTGACTATGTGCCAGGAACTGTGTTCTTTATAGTTTTTATCTCCTTTGATCTCACAACCTTCATAATCTCCATTTTACAGATGAGAAAACTGAGGTAGACAGAGATTAAGTCACTTACTCAGGGTAATACCAACTAGTCAGTGTCTGAGACTGGATTTGAACTCAGATAAATCATAATTAGATATATCCTTTATGACTTTTTTTCCTTTCTCAGATTTTCTACCCTGGGAGAAAGGAGTATTTCTGTTGAAAACTAAAATCTTCTTACTGCTTTAATCTAAACTTTTACTTACATTTAAAGATTGCTTGTAACTGTAGGAAGGTGCTTTTTCATAACCTTCTCCATTCTCTTCTCTCTTCTTACAGAATAGAACTGCTTTCTCATGGAGGAACAGATGTCTCTGCATTGGCTTAAATCTGGCCAGATCTTTCACTTTGGCATGGCCCTTCTTGTGGTCTGTCCAAACACTAAAGGAGCCTTGCATTAAGAGCTTGCCTAATTCATTTAGGTTTCCCTAAAAACAAAAAACAAAACAAAAAGAAAGAAAAAGAAAGAGGAAAACATGTCAATTAATGTTTTAAATTATAGACATGAAACTGTATAATGGATTGAGCATGGGTCCTGGAATTAGGAAGACCTCAGTTCAAATCCAATCTTAGGCGTTCACTAGCTATGTGACTCTGGGATTGTCACTTCGCCTTCAAATTGACTTCAAATCTAGTGGAGTGACCCTAGTAAATCACTTAACTCTGTTGGCCTCAGTTTCTTCATCTATAAAATGATATGGAGAAGGAAATGGCATGCCACATTTTGAGATCTTTACTAAGAAAACCCTAAATGTCAGATACGAGAGAAAAAAACTGAACAACAACAAAATGCAATGCCAAAAGGTGCCATGATAGATATATTTACGCCTATGATTGAAGTTACTGGGAAGCCTTTATACAAGGTTGGCTTTGGCTCTCTTTATAAGAGAAGAACTTTCTAGACCTTCATACAGGGAAGCATCTGGGTGAGGAAATGCTCTTTGCAAGTAAAGGTTAGCTGCTTCTGTGCATCTTTATTACCTGAAAAGATTGCCTAGAGTAGAGATACCAAACACGGAGCATTCAACAATGCCAAGTGCACTTCCAACCAGATTAAAATGGAATTGGGAAATATTTAACAAAATAAATAAAAATATAATAAAGCAAAGATGATATTATATTTTAAGACTAAGTCAGTATGTCACTGGTGTTGTTCAGTCTTTTTTAGTCATGCCCAACTCTTCCTGACTTATTTTGGGGATTTTTTTTTTTTTTTGGCAAAGATACTGGAGTAGTTTGCCATTTCCTTTTTCCAGTTCATTTTACAGATGATGAAACTAAGGCAAACAAGGTTAAGTGGCTTGCCTAGAGTCACTGAAAGTATCTGAGGCTGGATTTTAATTCAGATCTTCCTGACTCCAGACCCAGTGTTCTCTCCACTGCACCACCCAGTGTCCCAATGCTACTAGTAGGTATCTCCCTTTCTATTTGAGTTTGATGCCATTAGACCTTTTAGAAATTAAGTGACTTGTCTAGGATCACACAGCCATTTTATATCAAAGGCTGGAATTTGGGTCATGTAGCAGGTGAAATAGTTTCTATGAAACTTGTAGAAATCAGTATCTGTGGCTGCCATACCTAGCCTAGCATGTGAGAAAGAGGGGAATATTCATTTAAGTCTTCCTTTAACTTTAAAGGAAATGCCGCATATCCTATAATTAATTAAAAAAAAACCCTTATCTTCCCTCTTAGTAACAACTCGAAGATAGAGTGGCAAGGACTAGGCAACTGGGGTTAAGTGACTTGTCCAGAGTCACACAATTTGGAAGTGGCTGAGGCCAGATTTGAACCTAGGTCCTGCTGACCCTAGACTTGGTTCTCTATCCATAGTGCCATCTAAGTGCTCCTCAAGCATATTATGTATTGATGAGCTCACTTCAGGGAAGTATATGGCTGTTTCCTTTGACAGGGATAGGTTCTATTCTTCAATGAAAATGCCTTCCCCTTAAATGATTGTCACTTACATCATAGCCAGTAATGGCAATCAGGTGCATGGAATCATTGACGGCTTTAAGAATTCCAAGGATAGAAGTCAACGCCTCCTGTAGATCCTCGGCTCCTTCACAGTTTTTACTGTATTTCAGCATTTCCTGTAAGGCAGCGTACACAAGAAGAGATGTTCTTAGGGCTATGCAATCATCACCAAAATCACATCGGTATCTTTGGGAAACGTACACCCAAATGCTTGCTAAAAAACAGACCAAAATCTTGTGCTGTGATTAACATTATTCAAACTACACATCAACTGTAAGGTGCTTCCCAAAGGATGACTCTTAGAATCATTAGGAGGGCTTCTTGTGTCTAGAGAAACAGGTCCTCGTCGCCTTATAGAATCTTGAGGTTGCGTTCATGAGCTCCCTCAATCCCCCTACTTGTTAGTGGTCTCTGCCTCCTCAAATCATCATGTATATATTTATTTACACATATCCTTATGCTTTTGATCCAGTCATTTCAGTCACGTCTGACACTCGGGGACTCCATTGTGAGTTTTCTTGGCAGAGATACTGGAATGGTTTGTTATTTCTTTTACCAACTCATTTTCTAGAGAAGGAAACTGAGGCAAACAGCATTAAGCAACTTGCCCAGAATCACACAGCTAGTCAGTGTCTGAGCCCAGATTTGAACTCAGGAAGATGATTCTTCTTGACTCTAGGCTTGGCACTCTATCCACTGCCCCACCTCGCTGTCCCAATGTGTCTCCCTAGCAGAAGGAAAATGCTTTGAAGGTATGGATAATTGTTTATTTTGTCTTTCTGTCTCTAGCCCCTAGTAATGGTGGTAGTCATAGCAGTCACTTCAATGCTGGTTGGGTTGGGGTACCATATATACTTTCTCTCTCCTGCACACATAGCACACATACACTAAGGTATAAACACATCACTGACACGTTTGTCCCAGGCATAGAACTCCACTAGCTAATTAGCTCTCCAGAAAGGAACATTAGTGAACGATTAGGCATTCTGGAAATGCTTGGAAATGGCTTCTGAATAATTTTTAAACTGAACGAGTCTGTATATAGATAATTCTATGAAATAGACACAGGCTTTCTGTAAAAACTCACTAAGCAAAGACAGTCTTCAAAGTCCTTCCTGATACCATTTAGGCATGTCACCTCCTTCCCTAACCCATCACTTACTACCCTTCCATTGCCTCTTAATTGTCCAGGACCCCTTGAACCTGCTATTACTGTGTAGAGGGTCTCAAATTCAAGGCATTTTACTTTCTGTTCCTCTCATCAAAATTCAACTACCTTAAGTTCCATTCTTCAGAAGGCCTTCAGACTAAGGGCTTAGCTCAGCTGAGAAAATCCCTGATTCACAGGCGATAAGCAGGATACAGGGTACTTTTATCAGTATAGAAATTTCATATGACCTTTTTCTTTCAGAAAGTTTTTTTTTTATTACCTCCTAGAGCAGTGATTCCCAAAGTGGGCGCCACCGCCCCCTGGTGGGTGTTGCAGTGATCTAGGAAGGCAGTGATGGCCATACTTTTTTTGTATTACATTATATTCTGAGTTCAATAAATAGTTTCATAATTTCCAGGGGGCGCTAAGTAATATTTTTTCTGGAAAGGGGGTGGTAGGCCAAAAAAGTTTGGGAACCACTGTCCTAGAGTAAAGTTAGCCTGGTGGCTCTACATGTAGGACTAATACTGATTGGCTAGTCTCATTGGTGCCAAAGGTAGCCTTTAGCTTAACTTATGTTAGTTTTTATTAGCTATTTTTGGCGTTTTCTTCTATTTAGTTTTCTGCTTACAATGACAGCAATTTAATTATTTAACAAAAACTTAAGCTTAAATTATTCTGGTTTTTATTAAGTATTTTTGGCATTTTCTTCTATTTAGTTTTTAGATAACAATCATAATTTAATTATTTGACAATAACAACTGTTACTTTTATTAACTGTTACTTTCTTCTATTTACTCTTTAGCATAGAACATAATTTAACTATTTAACAATGGTTTATATTAACTTTTTGTTACTTTCTTCTATTTAGTGTTTAGCACACAACATAATTTAACCATTTTTTTATTTTTTATTAAATATTTTTGGCACTTTCTTTGATTTAGTTTACAGCAAATAACATCATAATTTTAGAAAACAACAATACAATTTAATTATTTAACAATGATTAAAGCTTAAATTATTTTGGCTTTTACTCATTATTTTTGGCACTTCTCTTTTGCTTTTAGCTAACAACAACTAATTTACTTACTGAACAATAATTAAAGCTTAAATTATTCTGGTTTTTGTTAATTATTTTTGGTAATTCTATTTAGTTTTTATCAAAGAACAACAACATAATTTAAGCAAAAAATAATATAATTTAAATATTTAACCATTTTGTTTTTTATAAACTATTTTGGCACTTTCTTCGATTAAGCAAACAATAACAAAACGATAGCAAACAATAACAAAAAGTCAAAATTGGACCTTTAAAAAAATGTAAGTGTCCTCCTACCTTTAATAATAGCTGATATTTGGTTATTCTTTGTACAGGCTTCAGCAAATAAGAATCCAAACTGAGTTTGTGATCGAGTTTCCTTTGGCATTCCTGTAATCGAGTTGGAAGCTTTGGATTACACAGTGTCCTTAATGGATACTTTAGAGGCCAAATAAGTCAGTAAATGGAATGAAGCCAAATATATGAAACTATACCTGAAAAAATACACAGTCTGAGCACTGCCTCCAGAGACTTTCTGACCTGGGTTTGTTTTGACAATACTTCTCATAAATCTGAAAATCTTCCATCTGCATTTGGGAATAAAACATTTTCAGTCTGGTCAGTTAATCATCTGGTCAGCCTAAGATAGATCATGTTCTAATAATCTCTGGCTTTTTCCTGTACTAGCATGATCTGTATTATTTACAAAACTTCACAGTATTTGGAGCTGCTATCATGGGAGTGAAACTGACTTCTAGCAAGGTGACTTGGGTTATCTTTTATCCTTTCGAATTGATCCATGATAACAGTTGATATTCTCTAAAATTATAACTGAGTAATATACCTATAGATATTCTTTTTATTGCAACACAAACAAAATACTATTCCTCATTAATCATTTGCTAAGGAAACAAACAGAAAAATAGAACCAAATGCTTTGCTGTCATCAATCTCTATGGGACTTAAAATAAGTTTGTCTGGATTTAATGAGGTTCATATACATTATTAACCTGGCTGACACAGATCACAGGTTTAGAGCTAGAAGGAGGGGAGCAGAGGAGAAATCAAGGTAAAGAGAAATTAAATGACTTACCCAGTCACACAGTATCTGAGGTAGGATTTGAACCCAGTTCTTCCTGACTCCACTGGCTGGCTGCTTGTAAAATGTAAGGGGCAGCTAGGTGTCTCAGTGGATTGATAGCCAGGTCTAGAGATGGGAAGTTCTGGGTTAAAATTTGGCCTCAGACACTTCCTAGTTGTATGATCCTGAGCAAGTCACTTAACCCCCCTTGCCTAGCCTTTACTGCTCTTCTGCCTTGGAACCAATACACAGTATTGATTCTAAGATGTAAAGTAAGGGTTTAAAAATATGTAATAAAGCATTTTGTTCCGTAACTCCAAAAAGTTCTGTTTTAATCTTGGCCTGACATAGATTCCTTAATTCCAATTGTCCCATTCAGTCTATGACCTACTATTTGATTAAATGTGGAAGTCATGTGATAACTCTGTTCACCAGACTATTTCAATCTAGTGTTTGTAGTCAAAATACCCCTTTCCTTAGTTGAACTTAGCACAATAGATTTGACTTTTTTTGCTTTGGAAAAGAATTAAAACAAACATGTAGAGAGACCATTTAATTTTTTAAAAAATTAATTACCAGCTCTCCAGAGGGAAACACATTTCAAGAATAGCAATATGTTTGTTTGTTTGTTTCTTTCTTTCTTTCTTAACATCTTTCCTCTTTTTTTCCCCTAGCAAAGGATTTTTAAAACCTCAAAATGCAATGGAGAACTTTCAACCCACTAGAGTGGGCCAACTGATTAGCATTCACACCTCATCCTGACCTCTTAACCATATTTTTCTTTGGACCTTTGTCCAAAGGTCCAACTTTCTTCTGTAGGAACTGCCCAATTAGGCATAAATGAGTAAGTTTCCTTTTTATCAAAATTAGTTTATTATTGACCACTAGCTGATGATGAATGACAAAATGGGCTAACAGTAATTCTGTACCATTCAAATGTTTTGGTTAAGTGAGCTTTGAAGGTTCATTTTCACCAGACTTGCAAATTATCTGATGAGAATGATGAAAACAAAAGAAATTAATGTCATCGTTGCTATTATTTTAACTAGCGATGGAAGATAAAAAACACAATGTGAAGAAGCGTATCTATTACTAGTTTATAATACATACATACATACCCTTTCTAGAAAACACCTTCCTACCAGTTCTGGGTAGTCTATGTAGTTTTCAAGTTCTCTCAGGAATATTCTAAACAGAGGAAATTTTTATTAGATTTTTATGGAAGAAAAAATAACCTAAAAAGGAAAGTTTTTCCAAAAAGTATTCTTTTCCTGATTTTTTCTCATCCCTCAATGAAAAATCATTGAGATTTTTTATGACTAAAAAAATAGTTATAGAAATAGATTAAGGCAACAATTCCATCAAAATCTGACTTAAGTAAGCAGGGACTGGATTTTTTTCAGTTTTTAGGCAAAACTTGTAGATTAAAGAAATGGGCCACATTCTGGTTTCCCCTTAAGATGCTTATTGTTGACATGCAAAGTTCCCTTTGAGATAAAATGAGCTTTCTTTATTCATATTCATAAATATTCATAAATATGGGTGGAAGAAAATTTACAATCATGAAGCTGATTGCTCAAAGATCATTAGAGTCTCATGTTGCAAATGGAGAGGCAGGGGCTTTGCATCATAGGATTGAGAAAAAGAAGGGACTTAAGGGTTCATATAGACCAGTGATTCCCAAAGTGGGCACTACCACCCCCTGGTGGGTGCTGCAGTGATCCAGGGGGGCAGTGATGGCCACAGGTGCATTTATCTTTCCTATTAATTGCTATTAAAATTTAAAAAAAATTAATTTCCAGGGGGCTAAGTAATAGTTTTTCTGGAAAGGGGGCGGTAGGCCAAAAACGTTTGGGAACCACTGAATTATAGACTAACCTTCATTTCACACGTGAGGCTCATAGATTGACTAAAGTCACACAGATAAGTAAATAAGGGGATTCGAATTCAGATTTTCTGACTCCAAATGCTCTTATCTTTTCTCCACACTAGTGGTGCCCAGCATTTTTTGTTTTGCAAACCCCTTTTAACAAAAGATAAATGTATTGTAAACCTCATTTAGTATGACTCATGTTGTTCAATTGTGTTCAACTCTTTGTGAACCTATTTGGGGTTTTCTTGATGAGGAAATTAGTGATTTACCATTTCCTTCTCCATCTTATTTTATATATGAGGAAACTGAGGCAAACAGGGTGAAGTGATGCCCTGGGTCATAGCCAAGAAGTGTCTGAGGTCGGATTTGAACTCAGGAAGATGGGTCTGGCACTCTTTTTTCCCTATCATTCCACTGCCTCTATCTTATTCTGTGATCCATTCACATCTAGAAATCTAAATTTGATTCTTTTTCCATCTGCCTTAGCCAAAAGATGAAGTTTCTGTCAATCTGTAATTGGAGAGCATGCTTGAGCTTCATGTAAAAAAATCCATTAACTTAATTGTCCTAATTAAAAATACTCCAGTGACCTCTGCATGTTCATTGTCTATGAAGTGACCAATGGCTGAAATGAGGAGTGAGCTAAGCCTACTGGTAACATACCTACTTGGTTTAGCTTTTAACACAAAGTACCCTGTGACCTTAGAAAATAGACCATCAGGGTTTAGCTGCTTACAAATCACTTCCTTGCTGAATGGGTAGGGTGGGAGACACAGATGACAGAAGAAAAAAAAAAGCATGTGAAGAAAGAAAGCCCCGAACTCCCTTAAAGCTCTCCTCCCAAATACTAGAGAAGGGTGGTAATGTCGATTCCCATGATCTGTTGGACTTCCCAAGTCCCAAGGTGGGGCACCCATCTCTCAGCCATCATAGCTGATGTCTGGGGAAGGTTCAGTTATGATTTGTTTTTCTTTTCTTTTCTTTTTTCTTTTTTTTTTTTTTACAGAAAAAAGTGATTTTCAAAACATTTATCCCATGCTTATATAATGCTCCAACCTCTATTTTGGACTGTCCTTTATCTATCCTATGAAGAAGAACATGGAAATATGGATTATGCCTCTATAATAGGCAACTCTGAAGAAATTACCCACACTACTCCCCACAAGCCTGAAGCAGGCAAAAACTAGCATTTCAGAACAAATATCCTGCGCCCAGCCTCAGGAGGATGAAAAGTGGAAAGCAATAAACTTCCCACATTAACTTGCTCTCCTTTGGCCATGCCCAGGATAAACAAATGGTCCTTGCTCTGTGGGTCATAAAAGTCAAAAACAAAGATGCTGATAGATACCGCTAGTGTTAACCCTAGATGACTCCTCAAAGTGCCAAATTGGGAGGCTAATGAAAGGGAGGATTTCTGCTTGCCAACATTACAGAGAGGAAGGACAATGACTTGGGGAAAGACAGGTTCCATCTCAGTGCACTGCCAGTATAGTTTAAGGGTGAGATGGCTTTGTCTTCTCAAGAGGTAAGACAATTCCACTGGAATCTCTGTCCTACCAATCATTAATACCCAAAGGGAAAATCAACACTTGAGTACTCAGGCAAGAGAATGTGCTTGTTCTCTTGAATTTTCCCATCAAACTTATAATCATCTTCAAATTTTAATCATTTCTAGTTGGTGACACACTTCAAAGTAGTTGTGCAAAGCTCTAGGATTTATTGCTTAAATCTATAACTTGTAATATCTTTAAACTGAAAAAATCTATAATTAAAAAAAATCAGTTCATACTGCACTTGGCATAATCCAGCACAACTGATTTGGACTTCAAACTCTTTTAATGAAGTGGGGCATTAAGATAGATCACTTACTTTATAGAGAAGAAGAAACAACATACTTTCTCAGACATTGAAGAACAAAGCCCCTAACCTGTTATGGAAATGATAAATCTCTTCCATGTTGCCAAATAGAACATCCTTCTTATTTTGGAGGGCTGGTGAAATGAGATGCGTCATTAGGGGATTATCCATCTCTGCGGCATATCCCTATGGTGCAGAAAGAGGCAGGTGAATGACCCTTATTTCAGCTATCGTCTGATTGGTGAAATTCAGCTGGGAAGTGGAAGTCAACATAAGTCTTAGGTCAACACAAAGAACTTTGAAAAGTCATTTGAGGGGTATGCGTAAAGCTGAACAGTAAAAAATTAATATAATGTGGTATTTTATTTTGTTTGTTTTCTGTTTTGTTTTTGATATTAGGCTTCTTTTCCCACCCAAGTTAGAAATGCAGCAGGGTACGTGCTAAGCACCAGGCATTTATAAAGAGGTAAAAGACAGGCCTTGCCCTCATAGAGCTGACAATCTAATGAGAATGATAATAAATAAGCAAGCAAACTATATTCAGGAGAAGTAGGAAACAATGAAGAGATCCAGTTGAGGTTGTAGAATATAAATTTGTAGTGGACTCAGTCAAAATGGTTACATGATTTTCCTCCATCTTCATTCAAAAGCATGTTTGTAGGAGCTATGGTGGCAAAATCATGGGGATAATCCAAAGTTTGTGGCTTAGAAGGGCACGTGACAAAGTAATAAAGGGGATAGGGCTGAGGAGGCCAGTGTCGAGTTGAATTGGTCCACCAATTCAAGAAGAGGAAAAGAGGAGAGAGTGACTAGAGCAGGAGAAATGTCCTGGAGAGAATCGAGGGGTCAAGAATTGGCAGTCACAGAGGGGACGGAGTATAGTTTGGTAAGGGAAAGTAGGGGGAGAGGTGAAAAGCTAATAAATTATGTTTGGATAAAGGGATTTCAGGATTCTTGAATGTGGAAATGGTCAACATTTGTGGGTGATGGCAAGGTCAAGTGTATAACCATCTTTGTGTGTGACTAAAAGGGAAATAGGTCGATAAACTGAGTGTTTTGGATATTTGAGGGAGTGTCAATATGTATGGCTGTCTAAAATTCCATAGGAATAGGAGCTGGGGAAGAGAGAAAAATTGTAAGCCAACATCAGAACTCTTAGAGGAAGGAAGGGAGATGACTGGGGTGGGGGGGCCTGTAGACAACAGCTACCAGGATTTTATTGGGCAGTTGCTCTGAATAGTGTAAAAAGTCAAAAGACAGGAATTCCTGAGTGATGAAGGTAAAGGAGGAACCCTGGAAGTGGCAATGGGGAGCAAGAAGTAATTCAACTCCTGTTTAGGCCAGTGAGTCATTCCCTAAATAGTTTGGTGGTCCCTCACTTCTAGAAGGCTCACCATATTGGTGCCAGCCCTTCTGCAGCTCAGAACTTCTGAGTTCAAGCATCCCACCATGTCTGGCACTTTGGATTATTTTTAAAGCTAATAAACTTTACATCTATTTATGAAGGACCCTGAGGGTACATATTTGACTGCAAAAACACAGAATATGAACCATTTCCAAGTTAATTTCTTAACTCAAAAAGATAAAGCTAATAAATAAAAAGGAAATCTTTTCTCTGTCTAAAATTTTAAGTCCAGTTCAACTCTTGGACAGGTGGCCAAAGCTATACACAATGCATATACTTACCTCAAGGACACAAAGGAGCTCTTCTACATATGCCCGTTCTGTTTCAATAAGTTCATTCATTACATGTCTGTAAACAAGGAAAAATGTCAACTCCTTACAGGAATGTTCTTCAAAAATGCATGCAAGGGGGTCAGCGAGGTGGCTCAGTGAATAGAGAGCTAGGCCTAGAGACAGGAAGTCGTGGGTTCAAATATGACCTCAGATATTTCCTAGCTGTGTGACTCTGGGCAAGTCACTTAACCCCAAATGCCTAGCCCTTACAGAAGAGCATTGGTCTTCTGCCTTGGAACTGATACTAGGTATTGAGTTTAAGAGAGAAAGTAAGAGTTTAAAAAGAAGACACACAAGACACTATTCTACAGTCTTCTTGACTCAGTGCTCTACTATGTTACCTGCAAATACTATGTCTTATAGGTGAATACAAATAAGGTCACTGTTAATTTAGGCTTCCCCCCTTCAAGGTTTAGTAGAGCTGTGTTTGATCCTTGGAAATTTCCTTCACAGTATATTGTGCGATGCTTGTTCTCATGGGATAAATATAACTGAGTTCTGCAAAAGCACATTCCTTCAGTCATTAATCCATTCTTTACCACTGGCTTTTCCAGAAAAAGTTTTTTTAGTACTCATGAATTCTGACTAAACTTTAGGATAATTTCAATCCCAAGAAATCTCCTTCCAGAGATTGATTTGATAACTGGCCAAATGCATAAAAATGACAAGCTGGAGAATAGCTAAACTGCTGAGTTAGTCAAAGGAGATACATCGGTGTTGCAGATATAGGAAGGAAATTGAGGATCTGGGGAAGTGAAACCATTTTATAATCTTGAGTCTCAGACAACAGTCTGCTTGTCAGAATTGAGTAACAAAATGGCATTTTTTTTCCAGTCGCTTTTCAACCATTGGGCAAGATCTAAGCTTAGCGTCACCATTTTAGTTGTTGTCTCTAATCTGTTCCCACACTGGTCTCTGAATTTTGTCAGCACTCTTCAGAGTACTAGGTCTTGATTATCTTTTGATTTGGCAGCTTATTTCAATCAAGAAATTCTGCTGGGTTCAAGGCTATGGAGTTGCCTGGATATTACCTGCTTTATCCCTGAACCACATTCAAAGGCAATCAGTCCCGACTGAGGCAAAACCCACCTTCGTAATATTGCCAGATTTTCTTCATCATCCATCATTGAGCCACTTCTGCCCTGTTGGATATCACTCATTTCACTCTAAAGCAAGAGAAGAAACAATGAATCAGCAAGGATTTATAAAGTGCCTACTATGTGCTAAACACTAGCTAGGCACTGGGATAGTATCAAGTTAAAACAAAAAAGAATAATTAATCAGGGCCTTTGTATTGCTTTTTTTCTTTTCTTGCTTATTAAAGGTACTAGATTCCATATCTCACTATTTCATGTCCCTGTTCTGAACTGCTTAAATCTGGAATATTCTTCATGATGTCTGTCTTTAAACAGAGTGAGAGGAAGAAGTCACAAGTTAATAGGCAATTCCATCATGGTGTCTCATTGAAAGCTGGCTTAAAAGAGTTGGAAAGTGAGGGGATGTGTATCAATTGGTGAATGGCTGAGTAAGTTATAGTAGATGATTGTAATGGAATACTATTGTGCAGTAAGAAATGACAAGTAGGAGGAGCTCAGAAAAACCTGGAAAGATTTACATGAACTGAAGCAGAGTGAAATAAAGAGAACCAGAACTTTCCAAAGTGACAAGAATACAGTACAATGAACAGCTGTGAATAACTTAGCTGTTCTCAGCAATACATTGATCCAAAACAATTACAAGGGACCCATGATTAAAAAAAAACACCATCTACTTCCAGAAAAAAAAGAACTGAGTTTGAATCCAGACCAAAGCAAACTTTTTTTTCACTTTTTAAATTTATTTTTTGTTTGAGTTTCCTTCCACAAAAGGATTAATATGGAAAATGTTTTACATGATTGCACATGAAAAACTATAGGATTGCTTACCACCTCTAAGGGGATAGGGAATTGGTGGGGAGGGACAAAGTGGGGAGAATTTGAGGCTCAAAATTCTTTGAAGAATGTTGGAAACTCTTTTTACATGTAATTGAGGGAAAAATTAAATTAAATTATTTAAAAAGTTGACTTAGCAGTCAAGTGACTGTTAGGTTCTCAGATATGACCATTATCTAAAAAAGGGGAAAATGATTTTCTAACATTTACAGATTGCTCCTTGGGCCAAAGTTGATGGATGTCCTATAAGGACCCAGAAATCTAAGCAATGCAAAAGAAGTTTCCTGAAGTAAGGGAAATGCAAAGGTCAGTGGACATGCCTTTTAACTATTTATGACCATTACCTAACTTATTAGGAAGTTCCAGGGCAGACAAACTTCTAGATAAAAGGAATTGAGGATGAATGAATGAAAAGTTTTTATTATGTGTTGTGTAGTGTAATAAGCCTTGAAACACACAAGCAAATATCAATTCTTGCCCTCATGGAATTTATATTGTAATAAGGGAGGACAACAATATAGGAGATGATGGTCAGGGAAGTCAGGAACCAATAGTAGATAAAAAGAATTTTGAGAGAAAATCATCATATATTACCTTTGCTCTTCTGTAGTTTCCTCTTTTGGGCACGTTGCTTTCAGAACTAGAGGAGTTCTCAGAACCTCTTCGAAGACCTGGTATGGAAAAACAATGGTTTTGTTAATGCGTATCTTTTGGTTGGAGAATTTTGAATAGTTAGGAACCTTCAGCCTTTCTCTTCCTCCTGTTTTCACAAACTGGACCCCTCTTACCTTTCTAGTCTTCCTATACCCCCAAAGTATTCTGTGACTCATTGATATCTTTGCTGTTCCTAGTTGCTTGCTATCTAAGCCAATGCCAGCACTAATATTTGAACATCTGCCCATCTGTGCCTATGGAGGCTGCAGCAAACCATGCCTCAATAAGCATCAACACGGGAGGGGAGGAGAGGAAGGTCAGATTACTTCTGGACCCTTTAAACCAGGGCTCTTCATCTGTTTTAGGCATGGTAGGGAAGGAAGGTTCCTGGTTGCCTTTAGGTTGTTGGCTTATTTCCCACCAGGGCCTCTAGGGCAGAGAAAGGATGGATGGAATGGGTAGGGCTGGAAATGAATCTCTTACTCCCTTTCTCTTTGTTGTTCAGTCATTTCAGTTATGTCCTACTCTTCCTGACCACATTTGGGATTTTCTTGGCAAAGATACTAGAGTGGTTTGCCATTTCTTTCTCCAGCTCATTTCCCAGAGGAGAAACCAAGGCAGACAGGGTTAAGTGACTTGCCCAGGTTCACACAACTAGTAAACATCCGAGGCCACATTTGAAACAAGGAAAATCAGTTTTCCTGATTACAGGCCTGGCACCCTGGATCACCTAGCTGCTCTTCCTTCCTCTTTGGTCATAATTAACTTTTTCTAGAGAAATGAAGTTATAGTAGAAGCCTGTGCATTTTATACATATACTTTTACATAAAATATATATAACATATATATACATATAAATAATTTTTAAAAATATACATAATCTTTAGCTGATAACTCCTAATTTATCTTGAATATATATCATTTATACATAGTTGTTTGCATAGTTTCCCCTATCAAAATGTGAGTTCTTTGAGAGCAGGGACCATTTGCATCTTTCCTTAATTCCTTAGAATCCAGGCCCAGTTTCTGGCATTAGTAGGTGCTTACTATATCCCAGTTGACTGACTGTGGTGAGAGACAGTAGCGTCTAGGGGAAGAGGAATAAATTACTGGTGACTAGCTATATCATTGTGGGGTATAATATAGAAGGAAAGAGAACAGTATAAAAAGAGCTCAGGCAAGAAAATACTTTCAAGTTGGGAATTAGAGAAGGCTTCCTGGAGGGGGGAGCATCGAAGCTCAGTTTTGGAAGATGAGTATGATTTCACATTGGGAAATGGGAGAAAGAAGCCATTCTCAATGCAAAGAAGATCAGAAACAAAGGTAAGGAGATGAGAAACCTTAGCAGGAGGTCTGGGAAAGATGAGTGGTAAACATTGGTTGTAATATAGAGTAGAAGTAGAAGGGGGTTGGAAATGCAGGCTGGAAAGGTAGATTGGAGTCAGGCTAAGGAGTGAGGGTTTCTCTGGTCACCTATTTCTTAGGAAGAGAGAAGAATTGGAGGTGGGGGTTGCCCAAGGAGAATTCAATTATAATAGTCCAGGGAGTAGATAAAGATAGGGTAAATTGAGGATAGTCAATCAATAAATACTTCTTTAAGAAGACTTTCTCATTCCCTTTAAATGTTAGTGCCTTTCCTTTTTTTGATCATCTCCAATTTATCCTGTATTTATCTTCTTTGTACATAGTTGTTTTCATGTTCTCTCTCCTATTAGATTATAAGTACCTTAAGAGTAGGGAGCATCTTATGTTTTACTTCATAACTCCAGCACTTAAGCACAGTGCCTCACACAGAGTAGGTGTCCAAGAAGTATTTATTGATTGACTATCCTCGATTTACCCTGTCTATATCTTGTTTATACATAGGAATTTGCATATCGTCTTCCCCCACTAGACTGTTTTGATCTGGCGAAGGATATGACAATCCACTCCAGTATCTTTGCCAAGAAAACCCCAAATAGGGTCATAGAAAGTTGGACAAGGTTGAAATGACTGAACAGCAGCAAAGAGAGGGAGTAAAAGAGATTCACTCCCAGCCCTACTCATGTATTGTTAGCTTCTTGGGAGCAGGGACTATTTTTTGCCTTTCTTTGCATCCTTAGTGCAAGCACTAAGCAGGCACTTGAGAAATGTTTGTTGAGGGGCAACTGGGTGGCTCAGTGGATAGACAGGCCTGGAATTGGGAGGTCCTGGGTTCAAAACTGGCCTCAGACACTTCCTAGTTGTGTGACCTTGGGCAAGTCACTTAAATCTCATTGCCTAGCCCTTACTGCTCTTCTGTCTCATGCATAATCAGAAATCTTGAACCCTTGGACTTCATCTCCCAGAAGTCCTTCAGAATTTCCCAAAATTCCTTTTAATTTCCCTACCAGGTTGCATAGTCATGCTTTGTATATATAGGCTGTAACTGCCTCTCTCTCTCTTTTCCCGCAACCGGGGGGCTTGGTTAGCTAGTTTTATTACTTTAGTTATTATCAATCAACTTTATAAAATATAATACTTAGTTATTGAATATTAATTTTAATCTTTACACTTGGAACCAATAATTAGCATTGATCTAAGACAGAAGGTAAAGGTATAAAAAAAGAAATGTTTGTTGACTGATTGACTTGAAAAAAGGTGTCAGTAGCAATGGAAATTGTTGACTGATTGACTTGAAATAAGGTGTAGTAGCAATGGAAAGGAGGGGAAAGATATTAGAGACAGTGCTTCAATGTTGTCTTATGCTGTTTCCTTATTATTGCACATGCCCTTAAAGCATCTCAAACAACACTGGGGATTCAGTACACTTATTGAATGAATGAATAACAAATAATAATGAGGAAATATAAAATAGCATACCTGGAGAAGGGCAGGGGGACTTTGTAAATGCTTCAGGTCTTGGTGCCACGGGCTGAACTGGCCGGGTCTGCTTTGCTGCCAGTTTCTTCAGGCTCACCTGTCTCTTCTGGAACATTTCTTCCATGCTCTCTTGTTTCTGAAAGACCTTTTGTACATGTTCCTGAAATGACAGTACAACAGTTATGAACTCCACAGTCCTGATTCTAATGATTGATGCTAAGGACAGGTGCCTCAATTGTTGGAAAAAAAGAAACCATAACTAGGTCATACAAATAGAGGAGTTTGCCCAAAATCAACCCCTTAAAAGTGGTCTTTTTAAACATTTCTATTAACTCCGTAGTAAATCCTGTGACTCAGTTCAGGGTGATGTACCTGAAGGGGACTGTTGATAACCAGGGTCCACATAGAGGATTATGGTTAAGAGAGTGAGAAATCTGGAAATGATGTCATGTGATAAAGGGATGATAATTGTATATGGCTCATCCTGGAGAAGAGAAGACTGAGGGAGGGACAAAATTAACTGTTTTCAAATATCCAAGGGGCTATAGAGATGTAGGTGTATTCTGTGTTGAGAGTACAGGGTAGAACTGGGTCCAACTGGGAGAAGCTATTGTGAGATAGATTCCAAATGGACATAAGGAATAATTGTGTGCCAAGCAGCACTGACCAATGATGGGAGGAGAAGAATTTACAAAGTAGTGAGCTTCCTGTTACTGGAAACATTCAAATAGAGTCTGGATAGATAGTCATTCATCAGAGATATTGTAGGAGATAGTCATCCATTAAAGGAAGACTGGATTTGACAACATTTATGTCTCTTAAAAATCTAATTCTAAAATATGTCTTAGAAGTAATGTGTAAAATTTTATATACACACATATATGCACAAGCAATATGAAGGGGAAATTAACAATTTGATGTTGAATTCTCTTTGAGTTCTGCTTTGTGTACAAAAATACTTCTTGTTTTTAAGTTCAGAATTCTGAAATTAATGTAATGAATTTTTAAAGTAGTAAGATTCAGGAAATTGTTTAAGCACTTAGCAGGGTAAAAATATATGTTTTTGAATTATGAAAATAACCATTCGCAAAAAACTATTTTGCCCATAGCTACATGTCAATATTACCTTTAGATCTGGATTGAGAATGGATTCATATTCTTTGTAAAATTTATTTAGCTCCTGGATTTTGTTTTTTGTACCAGTGTCTAAAAACTTCTCGATCTCTTGTAGGGCTGACTCAGCTCCATCCTGGGATTGGCATTTGTCCACGGGCTGGGAAGCTAGCAGGTAAATGCCTTCGTCACACCATTTCATAGACTAGACACATAAAACACAGGAGAAGGAGGAGAAAAAAGATATCAGAGAAGCTGAAAGGTGCGTGAAATTTATCATTTTGTAGGCATATTTTCTGCTGAAAGTAACTCTTCACTGATTAACAACAGCCCATGGAATGCATAAGTTTTAGAATTATGATCCAAAGTACTTAATCATTATACTCTTGCCATTACATTCTACATGTTTCTTGGGATAGAAAGTCTTATTTATTTATTTATAACCCTTACCTTCCATTCTAGAATTAATACTGTACATTGGTTCCAAGGTGGAAGAGTGGTAAGGGCAAGGCAATGAGGGTTAAGTGACTTGCCCAGGGTTCTACATCTAGGAAGTGTCTGAATCCAGATTTGAACTCAAGACCTCCCCTCTCTAGGCTTGGCTCTCAATCCACTGAGCCCCTTGCTGTCCCCAGGAAAAAACACATTTTGAAGTCAAATGGCTTTTCTTCTGTGTTATATTCTACTGAAGGAAAAATAAACTGTAAACCCAAATAGCAGACAGAATAGAAAATGGGCATCATGGATGAGTTGCCAGCTCTTTACCAGATTTCATAAATATAGACGAGATACAGATAAATATACTAGCACATGCCTGTTAGATCCCAAGAGAAAAATGAAGAAGTACAGGAAGTCTGGGCATGATGTCATCCTCAAAGAAATACTATTGCTACCACTGAGATGGGGAAGACAAGAAACTGGGGATACAAGGTCACATGCCTGGGGTTGTTTTAAACAAGAGAATATAGTGCAGGAGGGGAGGGAGAGGTTTTCATTTCCCAACATACTTTTTCAAGAAGGCTATGGAGTTCTAGTGATTTGTGGAGGAGATTCCTCCTTTTACTCATTTCAGTTGTGAATTCATCACAGAGGTGCTGAAGTTCATTGCACTTTGGCAGGATGGAGTCCACAGCGTAATGCTTGCTTTGGATGAGCTGGTTACCTTCTAAAGACAAGGCTCTAGCCTTCTCTACAGCTTCCTGAAAGAGAAAGACATCATAAGAAAATTAATTTAGCTGTGTAGCCCTGGACATGTCACTTAACCCCCATTCCTTAACAGGTCTTCTTACTTTGGAACCTGATGCTCAGTATTGATTCTAAGACAGCAGGTAAGAGTTTAAAAAAGAAAAAAGAGAATCAAATGGATCTTATTTGGGTTATGTGCAACTCAGGGAAACTCTTTTCTTCAGGGCAAGGTAAAACACTGTAATTGGGATAGTATTAGCCAAGATGTGTATGAGTGCCATTTTTCTTTGCTTACGGCTATGACTATATGCTATCTGAATTCACATAGCCAGCTAGAGACAAACTAGTTTATGTGATGGGAAAGGTTAAAACAACAACATTTGGGGTATTTTCACATTGTCCTAGTGGAACTCTTTTTTCCCTCATTCATTGTTTTTATAAGGAAAACTTTTAAATGCATCAATATAAAATTCTTCAACACACACGCAGCTATGAGAGTCAAATATTTTAGAATAGGGAGTCTGTATGGCAAAAAGCAGAACTTTTCAAAAATCAGTAGCTCATTGGAGATTTGTAGCCAGGAAGGCTAAGAGGCGGCATCATATGTAACTGTATGTTAAGTTTCCACATTGCTAATTCAGGAGTGTTGAAATGGTCTGGAGGGAGAATCTAGGTGGGTGGAAAATATTTGTAGTAAGCCATTTCCTACCTTGTTCAGAGTCCATCTGACAAGACAGAATTGTTAAATTATAAAATTTTACTGTGCCACTGTAGAAATGGCCAACATAAAAGCCAAGTGATTGTATCAGGGGCAGCCTCTGTCTCTTCAAAGTGAGCTTTGGATATTAGGAACCAGAATGAAACATTTTCTATTAATTAGATGCCACCCTACTTTTCTAATATTAAGAGATAATTGCTAGGTGGTTCAAGGGACTGAGAACCAAGGCTAGAAATGGGAGATACTGGGTTCAAATCTGGCTTCAGATACATCATAGCCTTGTGAACCTGGGCAAGTCATTTAACCCTCATTGTTTAGCCCAGTGATTCCCAAAGTGGGCGTCACCGCCCCCTGGTGGGTGCTGCAGCAATCCAGGGAGGCAGTGATGGCCACATGTGCATTTATCTTTCCTATTAATTGCTATTAAAATTAAAAAAAATTAATTTCCAGGGGTTTAAGTAATATTTTTTCTGGAAAAGGGGCAGTAGGCCAAAAAAGTTTGGGAACCACCGGTCTAGCCCTTATGTAACACCCTTCTGCCTTGGAACTAATACTTAGTATTGATCTAAGGCAGAGAGGTAAGGGTTTAAAAAAATTAGTAATTAAAAAAAGATAATTGTGGAATTGACACATTATATGACTTACATTGGATTTTTCTTCAAAGCTAGCAAGGTCCTTGAGCATATGTTCCACATGAGCATAGCTATTTCCCACATCTGTAAAGGCTGATAACTTCTCTGATACAACATCTAAGATGGCTTTCACCTGGGGAAAGAGGAGTTGATGGGAAGAGAGAGCAAGGTCACTGTTGGTAAAGGCTGAGATGGAGAGAGCCAATATTATCAACACATTTCATAGCAATCACATGAAAGCATACTTTTCTCTGGAAAATTAAGATATAACACAGAGAGATCAGGGCACAGAAAAAGAATATTAAGAAGATATGTCTGCCTGAAGGTATCAAATCAACAAGGTAAAAGGGTGCCAAGCTAATAATGCGACTGTACCTGAGAAATTTTGAAAATTTTTTACTCAGGTGAACTGATGTGAAGTGAAGTTAGCAGAACCAATAAAAAACATTGTACACATTAACAATAATATTGTATGATGATGACCTGTGAATGACTTAGTTATGCTCAGCAATTCAATGATCCAAGATAACTAGGAGACATGATGAAAAATGCTCTCTGCCTCCAGAGAAAGAACAAAAGGAGTATGTATGCAGATTGAAGAGTTAGATTTTTTCACCTTAGTTTCTTTGTGTTTTCTTCCATAACATGAATAATATGGAAATTATGACTAATATGCTTTGCATGATCACAAATGTATAACCTATATCAAATTGCTTACTGTTTCAGAGAGGAGTTGAGAGGGAAGGAAAGAGAATTTGGAACTCAACATGTTTGAAAATTAAAGTTAAAAATTTTTACATTAATTGGGGAAAAATTAGTGAAAAATACTTAAGTAAAGTTAAATAAAAATGTATTATTTAACCAAAAAAAGGGACTTCTTTACTATTTTTAGATGGCTATACTTAGATCAAAGATTAAACACTAGAAAAGACTTTAGAGGCTACTTAACTTACCTACCTCAGGGGCAACTAGGTAGCACAATGGATAGAGGGTCAAGCCTGGAGACAGGAGGTTCTAGGTTCAAATGTGGCCTCAGATATTACCTAGCTGTGTGACCCTGGATAAGTAGCTTAAATCCAATTGTCTAGCTCTTCTGCCTTGGAACTGATACTTAGTTTCAATTCTAAGACTGAAAGAAAGGGAAAAAAAGAAAGAAAGAAAGAAAGAAATAAAGAAAGAAAGAAAGAGAAAGAAAGAAAGAAAAAGGAAGAAAAAGGAAGAAGGAAGGAAGAAAGGAAGGAAGGAAGAAAGGAAGGAAGGAAGGAAGGAAGGAAGGTAGGAAGAAAGAAAGAAAAAGAAAGAGAAAGAAAAAGAAAGAAGAGAAGGAAGGATGAAAGAAAGAAAAGAAGGAAGGAAGGAAGAAAAAGAAAGAATTGCTTCTTCCTGGTGAGGAGGGTAGTACACGGTTGATTATTATTCTCATTTTACTGATGAGACAGGGTGCCATGTTGGTTGTCATTTGGCTCTCTAAGGGCTGAGCCAGCACCTGAACCTAGGTCTTCTGACTCTCAAGTCTAGCAGTCCTCTCACTGCAGCACCATGTCACCAGAAATTCTAGGTTAATTTTAGAAATTGAGCTACATTTTAATTCACTCAATTTCCATTTCATTTTTTATCTTAATGAAGAAAAGTTTAAAAGCAAAGAAAAGCTATACAAAGATGTCAAGAGAAGTGATTTTGTAGTCCCTCGAGGTCTGCTCAGTCTTGTAGAACAAAGGAAGGAGCTGGCAGGGGTTTAAAAACTCTCTTGGGATAAAGGCATGAAAGCCTGCTGCAGTACTTTTAAGCACTTCTAAGCCCTGGGAGATTTGACTTTTTCATACCTAAGCATTTTTGGTGGTGGGGATAAGTATGTGAAGCTTGCTAAAATCAAGTTAGCCACTAAAATGTAGTGATTCATGAGACAGCAAAGGATGAAATCAGGGGCTAAAGTTAAAATTCTGGGCCCACATTCCTTTCAAATTAAACAACTTTTGTTTTCATTTTGTGTTTTCACTTGGACTTATCATGGACACTGGAAGTCTATTTGCTCTTTCCCCCAAAGTCTCATGGAACCCTTGGCTCCCTTCAACGGTTGGCTCAAATACCAACTCCTTCACAAGGCACTGATTGATCCCTTCTTCCCCCCTCAGTTATTGGTGCTTTTTTGTTTAATATATATTTTGTTTTGATTTATCTGTAAAATCCCTGTGGAATTTTGCAAACTCCCTGAGGGCAGATATTTTCATTTCTGTCTTTGTATCCTGAGAGCCTGGCACAGGGCTTGGCAATGATTTGAACTGATTTCTGGTGTGTTTGTTCAGATGAGACACTTAAACCTTATGCTTTCTGTAGCTGGCTTGAATCTTTATCACTGAACCCTCTGAATCACAGTTCTAGAAGCTTGGGAATATAGATCCAGAACTGAAAGGGACTTGGATGCCATGCAGTCCAACTCTTATTTTACAGATGAGGAAACTGAGCCATGGAGAAGATAAAGGACTTGACCAAGGTCATACAGCAAATAAGTGAGAGAGCTCAGAACACTTCCAGGTCAGACTTCATTGAAGTCTCTTTTTGACTAATTTTGTCTTCATACCTGGAGAAGATCTCACAAGTAGTAGAATTCTGCTTCATATGCCAACAAATGCCTTGTCACATAAAATGGCTGATATATCTCAGAAAGTTTTAGAACAGATGTTATATAAGCGTAACCCCAAAAGGCAACCCAAACATAACAAATTTTTTTTAAAAAGTGTTATCATTTTCTATTTTATCCCCACCAAATTTAACATTGTTTTCCTTTACCACCAGATTGATTTTTTTAAAATTCAGAAATGGTTTTAAAGCCTTACACAAATTTGTCCACTATTTGTCTGGCTTGGAGTCAGGAAGACTCATCTTCTTTACTTCAAACTGGCTGGACCCTGGACCCTGGACAAGTCATTTAACCCTGTTTGTCTCAGTTTCCTCATTTATAAAATGAGCTGGGGGAAGGAAATGGCAAATCTCTCCAGTGTCTTTGCCCTCAAACTCCATTGCATTGAATATTGTTCTCTCTCACAACAAATCACAGCTCGACAATGGCAATACTGAGGAGCATCCCTCACATTTCACACAGTCTTATGACTACTCACCTCCCGAAAATTCTGCTCAAAATTCCGGAGCTGTAGGCACTGCTCGAGTTTCTGCTGATGCTTTGCCCAAAATTCATCAAAAGCTGCTTCAGTTTCACCCAGCTGATCCAAAAGTCTAAAAGGAAGGGCAAGAATCATTCTTTTTTTTTTTTTTAACTCTTTTTAAATCTGTACCATCCATTTTAGAGTCAATACTATGTATTGCTTCCAAGGCAAAAGAGCAGTGAGCGTCAGGCAATGGAGTTAAGCAACTTGCCCAGGGTCACACAGCTAGGAAGTGTCTGAGGTCATGTTTGAACCCAGGACCTCCCGTCTCTAGATCTGGCTCTCTATCCACTGAGCCACTTAGCTGTCCCTGAAAGAATCATTCTATACTATATATGTGTATCAGACTATGGCAAATTCTCCCTCAAAAGCAGTTAACTTGCTTTCCTTATCATTAGACATGGCAAAATAGAATACTTTGTACCAAGGAGAAAGTCAATTTTACCAAAATAACATTTTCATTTGTCATATAACAAGAAGGGCCAACTATTTTATTTCTATTGCATGGCTTCTGGGATTCCCATCAGGTTTTAACTTAGTCATAAAAACATAGATTTAGATCTGGAGTGGAACTTAGAGATCCCTTTCTAATCCTGATCCCCAGAAACAATTCAGTCACACATTGCCTTCCAAGTTTACTTCATTTGTCACATTGTCCCTTGTCCAACCCCAATCCTGGGTTACCATGCTATCTTTTCTAATCCTACACGCATGCTGCTGATCATCACTGTAGGCAAGCCGTTTATTCTTCCCTGACATTCTACTATATTCCCCACAACAACTGTTCCAAAACTCTTCCTCTCTTTAGACTCCCACACCATTTCTACCTTCTTCTCTGCCCACAAAGACACCTTTTACTTTACTGAGAAAAGAGGTCATATATCATGAGTTTCTTTTCCTCCTTTCTCCCACTTTATAATAACACCTCTACATTGTTTCCCATTTTCTCTTGCTTTGTTCCATTCTCTTTACAAATCAAGGGCCCTTCTTTGTGCCATGGTCAACCTCTCTACTTGTGCCCTTGGTCTTGTACTCTTCTGCTTCTTTTGTAAACTTGATTCCTTCCATCATCTCTCTTCTCTTTCTAGTTTCCAACGTTATCCAACTGTCTTTTCCTCTAGCCTACAAACATGGCCAATGTTTCTGATGTCCTGAAGCCATCTTCACCTGATCTTACCATTCCCTCAAGCTAACATTCCACCTTTTACCTCCCTTTTGCAACCAAACTCCCAACCGCAATTATCTAACACTCATGACCAAAACTTCCTCTCCTCCCACTCACTGTTCAACCCTTTGTAATCTATCACCTGATCTTACCACCACTTGTCTGAAACTGCTCTCCCAGAACAGCAACAATCACTTTATGGCTAAATATGATAGTTTGGTCTCAATCCTCATCCTTCTTGACCCCTCTGCTGCATGTGATGATGTTATTGTCCTCCATGCCTGGAATTCTCTCTCTCCTCATCTCTGCTTCCTGGGCTTCCTTCTCTCAGCTAAAATCCTACTTTCTGCAAGAAGCCTTTCCCTATCTTCCTTAATATTAGCATCCTCTCTCCGAGAATCTCCAATTTATCCTACATATATATCTTGCTTCTCTATCATTATTTTCCTGTTTCTTCACCATTATATTCTGAGATCCTTGTGAGCAGAAACTGTCTTTTGCCCTTTGTATCTCCAGTGCTTAGCACAGTAACTAGTAAATAGTAGATGGTTAATAAATGCTTATTGACTTTTCTTTTTTTAAAAACCCCTACCTTCTGTCTTAGAATCTATACTAAGTAGAAGGGTGGTAAGGGCGAGGCAATTGGGATTAAATTTAGAAAAATTAAAAAATTAAATTCATCCTGTATACTCTCTCTTCTTTAGGCACATTTCTCTCCTTGGTTCTCCTTTTTGTCTGATCTCATACTCAGCCTTCTTTACAAGATCATACTCTTAATGAAGCCTCCTAAGCATATGTGTGATGCCTCCCAGATCTAGACAGTCAGCCCCCACCTCCTGATCTCTAGTGTTACATCACCAAGCAGCAAAAATCTCAAAGGGGATAGAACACATCCAAAACTAATCTTATTCGTCCCTTCACTCTTCCTCCATTATAATTATTTCTCTTCTCAATTTGTCCATTTCAGTAGAGGATAGTTATCACTAACTTTTTAGATACCCTAATTCAGATTTTCAGCATCATTCTCAAATCATCCTCTTTCTCTCCTACCTTTCCTTCTGTTGCACATTATTTAGTCATAGTTAATCTATTGCCACATGTTCTTGGTTCTGTAGCTATAACATGTCTTGCATCTATTTCCTCTCCACCCGTGGCCCTTCCCTGGATGACTGAGCAATTCTCACTTTCATCTGGACCATTCAAACAACTTCCTAATTGGCCTTCTGACTTCCAGCTTCTTTCTCTTATCCGGCTTCCATCTAGCTGTCAAAATTGGCTTCCTACAGCACAAGTCTGATCATGCCATTCCTGCCTTCAAGAACCTCAGGCAGTTCCCTGTTGCCCTTAGATAAAACACAAAGTCCTCAGTTAGGCATTTAATTTCCTTCACAACCTGGCTTGGGACAACTTTTCTGGAAGGATTTCATATTGCTCCCCTTCGTGCCCTTGACGTTCCTATTAACTGTTATCTGAAATCAGAATTCCTCTGCTTGACTCCATGTGCCTTTGTACTGGACATCCTCTATGTCTGAAATAGAATTTCTTTAGCTCTGAGGATGCTTCGCTTCTATCAAGGCTCAGAAAGGATGTTCATTCATTTTTCAGTCAGATCTGACTCTTTGGGATCCCATTTGGAGTTTTCTTGGAGTGGTTTACATTTCCTTCTCTGCTCATTTTACAAATGAAGAATGGAGGCAAAAAGAGGTAAGTGACTTGCCCAGGGGCACACAGGGCCATATTTGAACTCAGGAAGATGAGTTTTCCTGATTTCAAGCCAGGCACTCTAAACACCATGCCAACCTAGCTGACCTTTTTAAGGCTCAGTTCCTCCTACAGTAAGTCTTTCTTAACATCTTTTCTCAAATTATTATGTATACGTGTCTCTGGTTACACGCTGTATTCTCCTTACTATTATGCAAGCTCCTTGAGCAAAGCACTTTATATATTGCTAGTACTTAACAAAATGCCTTGCTCATGGAAGTGACTTATTAGATCTTTCTTGGATCAGGATGAATTGGAATTAGGACACCTCCATGAAAGCTGTGTGCTAGGCAGTTTCTATTCTTTTCCTATCCCTGCTGTCCACTGTTTGGTTCTATTTAAAGGACATTAGAGGAACAGCTGAGTGGCTCAATGGACTGAGAGCCAGGCCTAGAGATGGGAGATCCTGGGTTCAAATTTGGCCTCAGACACTTCCCAGCTGTGTGACCCTGGGCAAGTCACTTAACCCCTATTGCCCACCCTTACCACTCTTCTACTTTGGAGCCAATACACAGTATTGATTCTAAGACAGAAGGTAAGGATTTAAAATATAAAAGGACATTAGACTCTACCTTGATGACTTGGGAAGCTAATTTAATCAAAGCAAATATATGTTTAACTATTATAGAAAAATCTAAAGCCAAAAGAAACTTCTAGGTCCTGATGGCAATAGATTAATACAATTATTAGTTATTTAATAACAATTCATATTTACAAAAGATCATGGAAGAAGACCTGGGGACTTTGGAAGTAATCACATCCAATAGTGTTAAACTCAAATAGAAATGGATCCATATAGCCACATATCACCTTAGAAAAATCACAAATTAATCTCATCTGTTTGTATTGTGGCAACTAGGTGGCGCAGTAGATTGCTGCCGCTGGCCTTAGGAAGATTCCTCTTCCTGAGTTCAAATCTGGCCTCAGGCACTTCATAGCTATGTGGCTCTGGGCAAGTCACTTAACTTTGTTTGCCTCAGTTTCCTTCTCTGCAAAATGAGTTGGAGAAGGAAATGGCAAACCACTACAGCAGTGGTTCCCAAACTTTTTTGGCCTACTGCCCCCTTTCCAGAAAAAAATTACTTAGCGCCCCCGGAAATTAATTTTTAAAAATTTTTAATAGCAATTAATAGGAAAAATAAATGCAGCTGTGGCCATAACTGCCCCCCTGGATCGCTGCAGCAGCCACCAGGGGGCAGTGGCGCCCACTTTGGGAATCATTGCACTACGGCATCTTTACCAAGAAAACCCCAAATAGGGTCCCTGAAGAGTTAGACATGTTTAAAACAATTGAACATGTATTTTTTTATTTACTTTATTAAAGATATCCTAATTACGTTTTAATCTGGTTCTGACCACCCTTGGGCATTTTTCAGTCAGCAGCAAGTTTGACACCTCTGATTTATTCTAACCCATAAATTATTAGTTTCCAAAGCATTGACCTTATATGATTTGCCCACAGTTGCACAGCTAGATTTCTGACTCTTACTCTGTCATGTAGCTTCTCAATTGAAAGCATTTAGCTTTTATGTTTTTATTTTTATTTTTTAAAAATCTTTATCTTCCATCTTCGAATCAGTACTATGTATTAGTTCCAAAACAGAAGAGTTCCAAGGCTATGCAATGAAAGCCAAGTGACTTGGCCAGGATCACAGAGCTAGGAAGAGTGTCTGTGGCCAGATATGAACCCAAGACCTCACATCTCCAGGCCTGGTTCTCTATTTATTGAGCCACCCAGCTGACTCCGATATTTAATTTTTAAAAATGTGAGATAAAATGATTCAGTGGATTGAGAGACAGGCCTGGAGACAGGAGGTCCTGGGTGCAAATCTGACCCAGACACTTCCTACTCTGTGATCCTGGGTAAGTCACTTGGCTCCAGTTGCCTAACCCTTACCGCTCTCCTGCCTTAGAACCAATACACAGTACTGACTGAAGTTCAGAGTTTTTAAAAAAGTGGGAAGTTGCCTGTTGACCTACTAACTCACCCTAGAAGTGACTCCTCCTTTGTACTTGCTTCCCTTTCTATTAACTGAAAACCTCCCACTTGGTAAGGATATTATAAGTATAAAAGACAAAGTAAATGCAAAAACACTTTGAAAGAGGAGGATTTGGTACACTAAGACATTATTCTCATTACTATTTGGCAATCAAGTATTCTCACAACTTTGAAATAGAGCAGTTTCCATTTCAGGGAATATTCTGAACCACAAAAGGAGGTTTCCTTTGGAATTCAGGGGGATAAGTGCCTAGAATTTCATAAAATCATAGAATGTAGAGCTAAAGTGACCTTAGGGAAAATACATTCCGATCGCTTTATTTTATAAGTGAAAGCACTGGAGCCCAGAGAGTTTCAGGGAATTGCTCCGTCATTCTGCTGGTTGCATTCAGCATGAAGTCTAGAATCCATTTCTTCTGATTCACTTCCAGTTGGCTACACGTTGCCACTGCACAATCCTGCCTCTGGTCTACCTGATTACTCAAGTGCAATTCAGTTTTCTTTGCAAATATGAACAGCCTTCTAAAATCTCTTGAATGAAAAGTATTAGTTATAAGGGTTTTGTCATTCCAGTTGGGATAAGGGGGGAGTTGAGAGGGAAAGAAAATAAAGACGTTTAAATGGGATAAAAGTTAATTAAAAAAGAAAAGAAAAAGAAAACAGAACACCTGGAAACAATGTATGGCTTCTCTCACCTCTGCACTGTGGTTTGATTGTCGAGCTGATCTTGATTGAGGTTGTACTCGGGATTCTTGGTCAGTGGCTCTCTAATGCTTTCAAGGATTGCATGTCCCTCTTTCAAAGCTAACATCATATCTTCCTGTGGAAAGACAATGGGATATCAGCTCATTCAAATGTGCTCATCAGAATTTTAGAGATCCAACGTATAATACAAAATGAAATCTTAGAACCTATGTTACTAGCAATTCGATATTGAAAAGACTGATTTATGGGAGCAGCTCAGTGGCTCAAAGATGAGAGGTCCTGGGTTCAAATCTGAGCTCAGACACTTCCTAGCTGAGTGACCCTGGGCAAGTCATTTAACCCCACTGCCTAGCTCTTACCACTCTTCTGCTTTGGAACCAATATACAGTATTGATTCTAAGACAGAAGGTAAGGGTTAAAAAAAAAAGAATGATTTAAAGAGTAGAGTGGGAAGAGGAAAGGGAAAAAATTATAAATGATGATGACAATAAAAATGATATTGATTAAACTGTCAAAGCAATACTTGAATAATTTCATAGAACCATTGAATTTTCTGAGCTAGAAAGGACTATAGACATCAACTAGCCCAACCCTCTCATTTTACTTATGAGAAAACTTATGCTCAGACAAATTAAATGAGTTGCTTAATATTATACAACCAGTGAATGTGAAGCCCAGGACGAGGTTATACAGATCAATCAATCAACAAACATTTATTAAGTGCATACTATGTGCCAGCTTATACATGACAAATAATATAGTAACTCCCCTTTCTCCCATTAAAGATTATCTAGGGTAACCTTTCCATTTTTATTATGCACTAAAGTTTAGAGAGATGAAATTACTTGACTAAGGTCACCAGACTAGCTATGCAACCAGGTGACAAAATGGATAAAGCACTGGGACCTGAGTTCAGATTAAGCCTCAGCCAGCAATGGGACCCCGGGCAAAAATCATTTAACTTTTGTTTGCCTTAGTTTCCTCACTTGTAAAATGAGGATAATAAGAGCCCCTACCTTCTATGGTTGTGAGGTTCAAATGGGGTAATATTTGTAAAGTACTTAGCACAGTCCCTGGCACATAGTAAGTACTTAATAAAAATAGTTGTTTCATTCCTTCCAAATAGTAGAGCTAGAACTAGAATCTAGATCCACCTGCTAGAAAGACCTTTGAGTGCTGTAAATCAGCTGAGTCAGATGGAAAATTAAGGGAAAATATGTGAAGCTCTGGTTAGCATAAATAACTCTTTCTGGGGAACAAACAAAAGCTAGATGGGCAAGCACCTCCTCCAAGTGATGCTCTAAGGAGTATTTTCCCTTGACATTTCTATAATAACATGTTGGTGTGGGGGAGAGTTATGCAAGCATCTGGATGATAATAATACCAGTTTACATTTCTATGATGCTTTAAATTTACAAAGCCCTATCCTCACAGCCACGCTGTGAAGTAGCTTAAACAAGGATTTTAAAATTTAATTTAATTATTATTTAAAATTTTTTAAATTTATTTTTAAAAATATTTTTCCATAGTTCCATGATTCATTTTCCTTCCCTCCCCTCTCCCCTCCCTCCTCCCAGAGCCAAAAAGCCATTCCACTGGGTTACACAAATGTTATCACTTATACCCATTTCCATATTATTCATTTTTGCAATAAAGGAGTCTTTTAAAAACAAAACCCCAAATCATATAACCATGTAAACAAATGATAAGTCATATGTTTTTCTTCTGTCAAACAGGGATTTTTTAAACCTGGTTTGTGATTTTATTGAAGCAGAATACTTGGTAAAGAAGTTATCTCAGTGTAGATTGCTGCTTTCTTTTCAATGTACAGTCTTAGAGAGTTTTATGGGATGCAGAGGCTGACTTGCCCCCATTTATTAGCATAGTCTCAGCCAGTTACACATCATTTAGTGGCAAAGAAGACAGGAACCTAGATCTTTTTTTCTACTAGGCAAAACATTGATTAAAGTAAGACATGGCTGCAGGTTTGATAACATATGAGTGTATCAAAAGCCTCTACCGAGAATAATGACTGTTGTTTCTAAGCAGAAAATCTAGCCAGTGTGTGGGTGTGGGGTATGGGTGGGCTTATGCCAAGAAAATGGAATTTTACACAAAGTGGGGAAGGGGAAGACATTTGGGGAGAAAATCAGTAAGTAAATTCCATGAGATTAAGAACCTTGGATTTCTGGAATTGGCATAAAACAGTATCCCCCCCATTTGTCAGTCTAATCTTTATCTTGAGGTATTACAGGAATCTTACCTTTAAATTTTACTGGTGAGCATCAGATGTCCCTAAATTGACCAAGAGTCTCGGTTACCACCACAATATGAATCACTTTGAAGAAAGATATCTTAAAAGCCTGAGTTCATATTTTAGTGCAGATCTCATCATTACTCAGTGATGCAAAGGATTTATTACCCATTTGGTGCCACCACAAGAACGTGTTTCAATCTGCATTCTACTAAGGCTGTCTTTTTAATATCAGAGTCAAAAAATGTGCTTTTTGTGTCAGAGATAAATGTGAACCTTCCATCTCGAAAGCTAATGAACAAGT
The DNA here is from genome assembly GCF_016433145.1 of Gracilinanus agilis. Classification (NCBI taxonomy): domain Eukaryota; kingdom Metazoa; phylum Chordata; class Mammalia; order Didelphimorphia; family Didelphidae; genus Gracilinanus; species Gracilinanus agilis. The sequence continues at coordinate 505,590,362 of NC_058132.1, forward strand.
ATCTAATATGAGTGACTTTTTGAACCATGTTTTAGTCTTCAATTTGGCATAATCAAAGAAATCATGCTTTTCCCCCCTCTCAAATTTCTCTTAATGATTAGAGCCCTAGAGTGTTTAACCTCAACAAGTCTTGCCTCTTCCCAAGCTTTACTTACCTTCATTTTGCCTTTCTTCTCTGTGTGTGCTGAAAGAATGGAGCTGGTTGACTGTACATCATTAGGTAATTCCGTCTCGGCCAGTTCTGTCCCAAAGGACTGGAGCATTTGAGCTGTTTGCTTAACCATTAGGGCAAAACTTTCAATAGCCTTTTGAAATAAGGAGGGAAAAGAGGCTATCACAAAACATTCCACGTACACAACATGAGTATTAAAATGAGACATGGTCTCATAACAGCTAAGAAATTAAACATCTCATTCCAAAAGTAAAAGATTTCAAAAGAAAATCTGAACATCATGTTCATAGATAAATACCTTCACCATTCGTTCCTTGATTGCATGCTTTTTTTCCCCTCCCAGGCTCACATCAGACAAACTTTGAACATAATTTCAAAATTCAGAGTCATTCTTCTTTCTCTCTCCCTCTTAGGAGTGGAATGAGCACGCATGCTCTCTCTCTCTCTCTCTCTCTCTCTCTCTCTCTCTCTCTCTCACACACACACACACACACACACACACACACTCACACACAACACCACCACCACCACCACAACAACACAGCCTTTGCACAGCCTGCAGAAAACCACTCCCAAACTTATTACTCATGTTATTTCTTTAAGATGACTAAGTTCCATTGAGACCATCTTCTCATTCTTTGGAAGTAAACTTTTGTTAACATGAACGTGTTTGGAGAAAAGTTAATGCCACAATGCAGAAGCAGAATTATATACTAAGCATGTAATCAAGGGAAATCCTCCCCCCACCCCCCACTCACCAAAATATAATCAGAAAGGTCACTTACTGTGCGGTGAGATAGCCACCTGCTATGGCAATAGTCCAAGGTCCCACCAAGATCTTCCGTCAGCTGTGTTTTGTCAATATAACTCTGCAATTCTGGTACTGAACTGAGCATTATGATCTAGAAAAAGCAAAACAAAGCAAAACCCACAAATAGAACACCTATCCATAGGGCTGACCCAGTAATCTATCAGGGAAAATGTCTTTATTGTTGCAAAGGACACAGTTGACCAAAATAATAGCTGTTCAGTTTGAGAAAGCACAATTTATATGTACCCATTGCAGAAGAAAATGATCCAGTTTTATCAGGTACCAATTAGTGTCTGCACAATACCCCAAACGTGAGCTAAAACATAAATATTATGTGTGCAATCATCATCGACTTTTACACTTCAATCAACAAGAACAATGAATATTTCTGACATTTATGTGAAAAGTCTCTTAAAACTTTTCTTAGCCTCAATTTCCTCATCAGTAATAGGAGAGGGTTGGTGTGTCCCTTCCAGTTGTAAATCTCTGATCTTAGAATCCATTAATTAAGTCCCTATTATGTATGCATGCAAGAGATAGAAATGCAAAACAAAAATAGTTCCCACCTTTAAAGGACTTAGATTCTAGTTACACATCAGAAATATATGGTTGTGGTATATTAATGATTCCTCTTTCCAAACACAGGAGAGGGAAAGGGTTTTTTTTATTAGTGACCCTAGAACCAAATTAACAAAGGGACAATTTTTAGTTTTTGCTATGTCTAATTTTTTCCCCTTGATTTCACTTCATAAAACTCCAACTATTTAAATTTTTTTAAAAAAAAATCATAGCACTGTAAGTATCAAGTAAGTGTTCCAAAATAGGACCTTAGATCTATTTCACATCTGTTCCATATTACCACCCTGGTGATTGTTAACTATTCGTTGAGATTAAAAATAGCGTAATTTATATTAGGAAATCAGAAGCAAATGTGTTTTAATTTAAGAATGAAGCTCAAAAAGAGATTTAGTTAGGAGAAAAAAAAGAGATTTAGTTGACCTCCATTTTTGTCCTTCTACACCATTCTTCTGTGCCTTCCAAGCAAACCTAACCCAGAGAAAAATAGTCAAAGAAACTTCCCTAAATTTCTTTCTCATTCATTATGCATCTATTTTTGTGGGAACCTTTCTAAATTCTTTTATTTTAAGTTTCCTATATCATCACTAGCATCCTATTGATAAATTAATAATAAAAATATCATTATCAGCAATTAGTAATGGGTCTAAAAGCAAACCCACTTATTGATCATTTTTTCCCTAGCATGCTACCTTCTAGAGTTGGGGATACTCTAGAAATGTTGGGAGTAAATTGTTGATCTAGGGTGTCTAGAACAGCTAGGTGACACTGAAGTTCAAATCTGGCCCAGGACACTGCTGTGTGCCCAGCAAGTCACTCAACCCTGTCTGCCTCAGTTTCCTTATCTATAAAATGACCTGGAGGAGGAAATGACAAAACACTTCAGTATCTCTGCCAAGAAAACCCTAAATGAGGTCACAAAGAGTCAGTCACGGCCAAAAAAATGACTGATTCCAAGTAACAGTTGTACTAAGCCAGAGAGGAGAACTTTAATGATGACCCAGCAGATTAGAAAAGGCCAGTGATTTTAATGTTAATATACCTTTTGAAACCTGACTCTTGACTACTAACTAATATGTCACTCTGCAAAGGAAACTACTTCCTGTGAACAAGTATATATGTGAAAATAGTTCCTGCTGTGGCTTTCTTGCCAAATATAAAACAAAGCATAATCTAATTACTGATAGAAAAGATTTTGTATTCAGTATGAGGATCATGAAGATGGAAATGCTTCTGCTCCAAAGGACCTAATAGGTATAGAAGGTTCCAAAGAAGTGGTAATGGAACATGGAACTTTAGAGTGACTTTGGTTCACAAAGGCTCTAACCATCCAAAGTGTGCCAGAGGATGATGTATAGAAGAAACCTAAAGCAATGGTTTACCATAAATAACATCCATATCATGCTTCTTTAGACGCTAAGGCTGCTTTCGTACTAGAAACACAGAACATACTATTCTCAAAAATCCCACAGCATCGGATGCTTTTATTTGTAAGGACTCAGTGTGGCATTTACATTGCAGCATACACGAATATTTTCACAGATAGCCCAGTGCGCCCATAGAAAATACCATACTTTCCAAGGTTGCTAAAAATAATATGCTTCTAGTAATATGAATGGCTGAGGGAAAGGAGTTGTGGCCTCAGTTATAAAGTACAGAATGCTAAACTCAGTGTAAGGGAGGAAGATTTCGGTTTGAATTCTGCTTCTGGTATGAGAGTATGAGCATTTATCCTACGTAGTCACTAGTTATGTGACTTTGACATTTATCCTCTCTGAGTCTCAGTTTCTTTGTCTGAAAAATGGGAGAATACTTTGCAGAGTTTTTTTGAAATTCAAAATAGAAAATGTACATAAAGGATTTCTAAACTTTAAGATGCTATAAAAGTATCAGGTGTTATCATTAATAATAAAAAATGCAGACATTCCTTTCACATTGCAACTTTCGACATATTTTTCGGGAAGCTGCAGATGACACAGAAAAAGGTAAAAACTCTGAAAGGCATAAACTCTCTATATAGTTCAATATCAACATATTTTATCTTTTAATGCCACAAACATTTTAAAGTTAAAATAAGTAAAAACTTAAAGTTTGTGAAAAGAACACGAAAGCCGGCAGATGACACACAAATTTTAGAAATACAGAGATATCTTTAAGAGTTTAGTACCTCATAAATGCATATAATGTAGTGTAAATACTCCATAAAATAAAAAAAAATCAGACTTCTCTGGTACAAAGGGAGGGCTAAACATTTTTACTTGGATTTTCCAGATCTTGGGGGCACCTCACCCCTAATTCATGTGATATAGAAGGGATACATGTAATTCTGATGAATAGAAGAAATACAGCCGTGTACTTGGTTAGCACAACAAGAATGCAATTCTTTGACCAATGATTTGAACCTGGCAGTTAGGAAGCATTAATGGGCTAGAAGGAAGTTCATAGTGGTGCAGTGTAAAGTGTGCTGAATTTGGAGTCTTAGAATCTGAGTTCCAATCCCAGTTCTGCCACTTTACTACCTGCATGACCTTAGACAACTCACTGTCCATCTCTGAGGCTCAGTTTCCTTATCTGTAAAATGAGGGGTCTGAACTAGATGGCCTCAAAGGCCTCTTCCAGCACAAAAGCAATGATTCTGTGAAAGTGAAGAAGGAAGTGATTCCATCTGTTGGAGGGAGGGGACAAAGTGGTGTGAAGGGGAGCAAAGGGAATAAAAGCTACCATTTCTTCACCCTTCCCCTTCAGGATTATTTTTGCTTTTATCTTGATTTCTGTGGACAGGTTGGTTTGGGGAAACATGATAGAGAAAATTACTAGTCCTGAAATGGGAATGGGAGCATGAAACTGGGGATGAAGTCATATTAGTAACCTACCTACCATCTTACGACTGTTATGATTAACAGACAAGGTGGCACACTGGCTAGAGTTGCCTGTTTTGTACCAAGTCACACAGAACTTTTTTTAAAATAAGGAAACAGATGAGCCCACTAAAATCAGTATGCTCAAAAATAACATCCACTCAGGTAGTTGGCCACAATAACTGGCATGGGCAATCCAAGAACCTTTCCCCAGTGAACTTGGAGCCTATTTAGTAGAACTTTTCTTTAATGAATACAACTTTATTTAAATTAAATTAAATATAATGCTTACCTCCCCAAACCTGTAGTAAATTTTACATCTCAGCTTCTTCTGTGGGTAGCTAAGTGATGCAGTGGATAGTGTGCTGTATCTGCAGTCAGGAAGGCTCATCTTTCTCAGTTCAAATCTGGCTTTAGATACTTACTAGCGATGTGATTGACTCTGAGCAAGTCACTTAACATGGATTGCCTCAGTTTACTAATCTTAAAATGAACTGGAGAAGAAAATTGCAAACCAGTATCTCTGCTAAGAAAACCCCAAATGGGGTTGTGAAGAGTCAGTTATGACTGAAAGAATGACTCAACAGGGCATTTTTGTTCATGAAACGGTCTGTGCTATATTAACTGAAGACTTCTCCCAAGGGCAAGGGGCAAGATGTAAGGAAGAATTAGCTATGGTTTGTAAAATGCTTTGGAATATCTGGGTGAGTGGAAATAAATGTGCAAAAATTTTTTTTAAAATGACTCAACAACAATAATTTAATCTTTTTTTTTAAAGCTTACCTTCTGCGTTGGAATTAATATTTAGTATTGGTTCCAAGGCAGAAGAGTGGTGAGGGCTAGGCAATGAGGGTTAAGTGACTTGCTCAAGGTCACACAGCTAGGAAGTAGCTGAAGCCTTATTTGAACCCAGGACCTCCTGGCTCTCTATCCACTGAACTCTATCCACTTTCTATCCAATTTGCCCCAAGAACTTAGTCTTGATTCAGATAAGTTTAGGTGGGCTTTTTCCAAAAAAGTTTTACTAAGGGGAAGGTAAAACAAAGCACAACCCAAATCATAATTTATGAGTTACAGTATCAGGAAATCCTATTCTAAATATTATGGTCTAGCCCCAGATGGCTTAAAGGGATACCCCATTCTGAATTTACTTATTACATGCAACCCTCTTTGGCAAAATCAACAGACTCTTAAATTTGGCTCTACTTCCTGTCATGAAGATCAGGTCCTAGGCTAACATCTGGGTCTAGTCTCGCTCAAATGCCCATTTGTCTATTGCAGTTGATTGACTCGTTATTCTTCAGTCATTTAGTCATATCAGACTCTTCATGACTCAATAGATTACACTGTCCTTGAAGTTTTCTTGGCAGATACTAGAGAAATTTGCCATTTCCTTCTCCAGTGGACAAAGGCAAAAAGAGGGTAACTGACTTATCCAAGGCCACACAACTAGTGAGGGTATGAGGCTACAGTTGAACTCAGGTCTTCCTGTCTCCAGGTCCAGTGCTCTACTCAATTAAGCCACCCTCTTCTAAACTCTTTGCAATCTTGCTCCTGACCTCACTCAACTGCAACAGCTCCCTCTGAATTTACCAATATTTTCTTAATTTTCTCATGACAAAGGTCTTTTTTTTAAAACTCTTACCTTTCATCTTGGAATCAATATTGTATATTGGTTCTAAGGCAGAAGAGTGGTAAGGGCTAGGCAATGGGGGTCAAGTGACTGGCCCAGGATCACACAGCTAGGAAGTGTCTGAGGCCACATTTGAACCCAGGACCTCCAGTCTCTGAGCCTGGCTCTCAATCCACTGAGCCACCCAGATGCCCCCTACAATGGTCTTTTCTTCATCTTCCTCACATCCTTGATGTTCTCTGTAGAATTTTGACTCTGCTGACTGCTTACTCTTCCTGAATATTTTCTGGTTTTCATGCTACTGCTCTCTTGCTTCTCCTCTTAGTCGTCTGATCTCAGTCTCCTTTGCAGTATCTAGGTCCATTCCCACTAACTGCACGTGTGCCCCAAGGTTCTGTCCTATTCCCCATTCTATTTCTTCTTTGACTCTTTTCACTTGGTGACCTTATTTACTTCCATGGGTCCAGTTCTCATGTCTATGCAGATAACTCCCAGAATCATACAGCCATCCTGTAGGCTCTCTGTTGACACCCAGTCTTCCACCATGAGCCTCCTATTGGGTATTTTGAACTGCATGTCTGTTAGGTATCTCAAATTGAACACACCTAAAACAGAACTCATTGTTTTCTCTTCTAAAACCACCTCTCATAAGGCTCTCCAGATGTCTGTAAGAGTTCTACCATTTCTCCAATTACCCAATTTCTCAATCTTGGTGTTATCTTTGACTGTTCCCTTTCTCTCACCCCACATATCGAATCAGTCTTGTCATTTCTACCTTCCCAACATGCCTTGTACAAGTACCTTGTTTATTAACTGACTGACCATTATCAATCACTACAAGCCCTTGGATTCTGCTTTCACTCATGACCCTTCTCTGAAAGGTCCAAACATAAAATGACTTTCTATTCCTATTTTGGAATCTTCATGCCCTGTTGGGGCATCTCACTAAATTCTATTTTACAACCTGGGGCATACCTCAAGTTCTAGCTAATATATCAGGAGGTTTAGAACTCAAAGACTAATCATCCAGACCTTTCCCAAGTCAAGTTACCAGCTCCAACCACTTTTTTTTCCCAGTCTCTTTACTGACAGACTTAGGCTCCTCCATGGAGAATGTGTCCAGAATCTTATCAAAGCAATTTCATAACAATTATAAATACTTTGGACAATTTCCATCGGTGACAAGGGAAGAGACTCCTTTTCCATATTCTTGGGGGAGAAAGGTCAAGTACTGAAATACTTACAGGTACCTTCATTTTAAATTCATCTCTATTGAATTTGAAAGCAATGTCTGAGAGAGTCCGTTGTAAAAATCCCGTAGGACGTAGAACAAGGACAAGTTGTAGGTTCCCTGGGAAAGATGCCTGGAAGTAAAAAGAAGACATTTCTTATAAACAACATATGCTACTGCAGCTCTCGGGGGTGGTTAAAGTCCCAAGTATAATATAAAAAACACCAATTCAGAAAGATGATTAAGGATTTTCTGAGCAACTACTGGTACCTCTGCTCCCGTCCCCTACCAACTCAATTAGGACAACTTTGCGTCCATTGCTCAGCCAAGTCATTTTTTCAGCTGGGTCCAATTCTTTGTGACTGTATTTGGGGTTTTCTTGGCAATGATGCCACAATTCTTTGCCATTTTCTTCTCCAGCTCATTTTAGATATGAGGAAACTGAGACAAATGGGTTAAGTGACTTTTCCAGGGTCACACAGCTACTAAGTGTCTGAGGCTGGATTTGAACTCCAGAACAGGAGTCTTCCTGACTTTAGAATTGACACACTACCCACTGCACCACATAGCTGTGCCTTTGGTCTATGGTAGGTGCATTTGTTCACAGATAAGTAATGGAACTTAAGTTAGTACCTTGCTTTTGAGGCTTGGATCTATGATTCTTTCTCTATCCCATTCCTGAACTTTGTGGCTACGTGTTTTGTCTGAACATTAGTCTAAGCACAAGAGGCTAAAATGAACAGTTTGCTCCAGATTTTGGGAAATGAACATACAGTTATACTAAGTAAGTCCATGATGGCTTTCCTTTCTAAAGTTCTTGGATTATACAAGTCAATTATTGTGGGTGATTTGCTGATTTAGATGTTATTTAGAGCAAACCAATTTTAGTAGGCTAAGATGTTTACATGTTTGTATGGTTTTTAAAAAAATAAAAGCCCCTTATCTTCCATCTTAGAATCAATATTATTTATTGGTTCTGAGACCGAAGAACAGTAAGGACCAGGCAATGGGGGTTAAGTGACTTGCCCAAGATCACACAGGTAGGAAGTCTTAGTCAGAGGCCAGATTTGAAACCAGGACCTTCCTTCACTAGGTCTGGCTCTTAATTCACTGAGCTCCTTAGATGTTTACATGTTTAAAAAAAAGTTCTTCATGGCTCAATACAAAACAGGCAATTTGGGGTGTCACCTTTGTGCTTTTGTGATGAAAGAATGTTAATACATCAAGCCAGCTGTATTGTAAGCAGTATTACAGTAGTCTAGCAGAATACAATACTCAGGAAAAGTTTTTTTATAACACTATCCATTGAAATGTTGCAGTAGACATGAGGACCTTGTTGCTCACTCATGGATTCTCAAAGAGGTACCTTTATCAACTCCTTCTGTGACTGGTTCTCTATTAGAACATCCTATCCATTGAAATGCCATTTTATTTGGCTATAGGGACACAGCACAGAAATACAAAGCTACCTGCAGTCAGATACAAGTTCTCTTAGTAACAGCAGAGAGCAAGAGAATTCTAAGCCCCTAGAAGAGACCTCACAAGGCATCTATGCCAACCCCTACATAAAACATGAATCCTCTTTGACCACATCTCTGACAAGTGGTCATACAGCCTCCATTTGAGGGATGGAGAATTCCCTGCCTTCCTAAGTGGGCCTCTTCTACTTTTCAGACAGTTCTGTTTGGAAATTCTCTCATATGATGAACTGAAAACTGCTTCCCAGTAAATAGTATAACTTCACATCTACTGTTTTAAGGAAAACAAATTTAATCTCTCTTCCATGCCATAGCCCTTCAAATATTTGAACCCAGGATCTCCTGTCTCCAGGCCTGGCTCTCTATTCACTGAGTTATCTAGCTGCCCAAGACTTATTTTTTATTTTTTTGGCATGCCTAAATAATGGATAGTGTGCTAGGATTGAAGTCAGGAAGAATCATTTTCCTGAGTTCAAATTTGACTTCAGATACTTATTTGCTTCAGGCAAAACGCTTAACATTGCCTCAGTTCCTCATTTGTGTAATGAGCTGGAGAATGAAATGGCCAACCACTCTAGCATCTGTGCCAAGAAAACCCCAATTGGGGTCACAAAGAGTAGGACATGATGGAAGTGACTGAACACAGCAACAAATATCCATGGTTCTTTTAACTGATCTTCACGTGGTTGTTTAGAATACCTCCATCAGCCTAGTCACTCTGGATGTGATTTAATTCATAGATGTATCTGCTAAAAAGCAGCACCTCCCAGGGGACCCAGTTCTTTAAATAGGATTCATCTTGCTCAAAATTCAGAAGAATCTATCCTTTCCTTCATTGTAACACTAGATTTCTATGAAAGAACCAACGACTAAATTGGGTTTTTTGGAAGCCATGTCACACTGTTGAACCCATAGTCCTTTAAAACTTTATCATCTTTTTCTCATGAACTTACAGTCTAGCTACACCTTCTCAATCCTACAAAGCTTAGCTAGAATGATGAGGTGGAGGTCTTGGGAGGAGTGGTGGTGGTTGTAATGGTGAGACTGAAAATTCTATGCCCCTTGGGGTGCAAAAATGTCATTGTTTTACTGTGACCGAATGCTTTCTGGCTTTACTTGGGCCCATAAAAGCCAACAATCTGAGTTTCTGCAGGGAGAGCAAGGAAAACCTGAAATCCATTCCAGCTCATTATTCTGCTCTTTTGCTTCTGCTGCTGCCTCACTGAACAAGCCCAATCCCCAAGGCATTTACATGTTTGATGTAGCCAAAAGCAGGGTTAGTTGAAGGCATTCTTCTTATAGCAATGCTTCCTTCCCTGAAAGCTAACAAGAAAAGAAAAAGACTTTACTTCCCCAATTTCCTCCAAGAGAGTTAAGGAACAATGTGGAAATTATGAGTGAAATCAATTAATTGCCTGATTTGATTGCAACTTTAAATGTTGTAGAATGATGAAGTCTGTAGGGTTCAGTCTCAATCTACGAGTAAAAGAAAATACAACAACCTAGTTGGTAGATGACCTCATGGTATTAGGATCTGAAGTTTCCCTCACTGGACTCCTATACATCAGGGAAGCCTGTGTGGAAAATTCTGCTAATTAAAGCAAGGAAATATTTTTGGAGCTAAGAAGCACAGGGCACAAGGAAATAAACTTTAAAAAGAAGGATAATCAACTCCCTCCCCTGAAACTAGACAACAATTAAAATTTCCTTAATTTTATTTTGCACCAAAAATATTTCCTTTGGGGCAGCTAGGTGGCTCAGTGGATTGAGAGCCAGACCCAAATACAGGAGGTCCTGGGTTCTGACCTTAAACACTTCCTAGCTATGTGACCATGGGCAAGTCACTTGACTCCCATTTCCTAGCCCTTACTACTCTTCTGTCTCAGAACCAATATACAGTATTGATTCTAAGATGGAAGATGAGGGTTTTTAAAAATACATGTATATATATATGTATATATATTTCCTTCCATATATTTCTGGAGACTTACAATCATTCTAGACACATCAAAGCAAAAAATATCAAAGGCAACAGAAGACTCCTTTACTCAGACAACTCTTTATTATCTGTGGCAAAGGAGTCTAAGGGGAAAATGGAAAAATAATTCGTAGTTAATTACACATCTCACTTTAGCCAGAAGTTTCAACTACCTCTCCTCCAACCTGATCCATTTAGCATTCCCAGAACATGTTTTATTCATTCTTGCCTTTGCACCTTTGATCATGCTGTGCTTGTACTAGGAATGTCTTTTCTTTTCTATCTATCCATAAAACCCTTTGAGGATCACTTCAAGTCTTACATCTTCCCTGAAACTTCCCTGATTTCCCCAAGTTCTTCCTCCTTCACAAAGCCTTTATCAAATTTCCTGGCTGACAGTGATCTCTCCTTTCTCTAAAATCCACTTTACTGAATGTACCACTGGCTTGGCATTTAGACATATTCTGCTTTGTATTATTATTTAAATTTTTATGAAGCCCCTTATTTTCCAGTTACACAATAAGCTCATTGAATGCAGGAACCATCTTTCTTTTTTTCTTTTTAAATTTTTCCCATGGTTACATGATTCATGTTTTCTCTCTCCCCTCATTCCTCCCCCATCCTGGAGCTGATGAGCAATTCCACTAGATTATACAGTTATATATATTATCAATTGAACTTCCATTTTATTTACATATTATTCATTTTTGTAAAAGAGTAATCCTTTAAAACCAAAACTCTAAATCACATACCATATAAACAAGTGATAAATCACATGTTTTCTTCTGTATTTCTACTCCCACAGTTCTTTCTTTAAATATGAATAGCATTCTTTCTCATAAGTCCCTCAGAATTGTCCTGGATCATTGCATTGCTTTTAGTTGCAAAGTCAATCACATTTGATCATCTCACAATGTTAGTCACTGTGTACAATGTTCTCCTGGTTCTGCTTATTTCACAGTGCATCAGTTCATATAGGTCTTTCCAGTTCTTATAGAAATCCATCAATTCATCCTTCTTTATATCACAATAAGGACCATCTTTCATATGGTAATTTGTATTCTTTAGACAGAGTGACCTAGAGCAATACTGTAGCTTTAACTATTTCTCAAAAGTACATTTTTGATGAACTTGTTTGATTGGAGTTCCTATTAAATAGTAACTTGGTGTCAATGAACCCCAAGTAGGTTCCCAATTTACATACCTCAAAGTGTAGTTGTTTGTAAAAGCAGATATGACAACAAAAAAATCTAATTCACTTTCTGGGGTCAAACTTTATCCTGAAAGTATTAGGGAATAGATATGGTTATGCTTTTTGACAAGTCAAAAGTTATTTTATTCTCTTGTTACCTAAAAATCTGAGCTGAAGTTGAGTGAGTTGTATCAAATTACTCCTTCATTCAATTAATGATGAAGTCATGTAAATTATTTCTAAAAATGAGTCTAAAAGTAATACTAGCACAAAATGTAAAAATAGACTTGATACTTTTAACTCAGATATTAACATAGCAATCAGTATAAGTAAATGTGGATAAAGTATATGTGATAGAATAATCTTAGAATATCTTTGGACTGGCTACATTCACTGGTTTTTATCCATATTGTGCATGGAATCAGTAACTTTATGAGTTTTAAAATGTAGATCATTAAGTGAAACTTTAGTAAAAAACAAAAAACAAATACAAAAACAAAGAATGATAAAATTAACAGTAAAGAAAAAGGCTAAGAGTCATGTTTTAAGTCTGAATACTTGAGATATTTCTGGGTCACCTTTAATGAGTCAAGAGCAAACTTACACCTTTATTTGTGAAACTGGCACTGCTATTTGGGGAAGGGAATTGTTACTGATCTATTTTCTGAGATGACGCCAAATCATGTCTTCTGAATTCCCATAAATACAATTTTGGCACTCCGGATGATCATACTTCAAGGCTACTTAAGTGGTGGCAGTGATGCCATATTTCAAAATGTAAGCTTCCTGAGGGCAGGTTGAGCTTAGTCATTATTATTACTCCTTCTAAGAAGGGCTGACATCATTGATCCATGCTCAATGTTCCAAGTAGCTTACTTTGGCTAAAATTTTAAATAAAGGCAAGAGAAAAAGGTGGGGTATCAAATCAACAACTTTATTTTCTCTATATATGTTTTGATAAATTGGCCACCTAAATGGTTAGCAACATTATAAACAATTTCCTTGTCTTTCTATCCTCTACTTCAGTATTTTGCAAACCTTTTTTTTAATTTAGAAAATTCAACAGATTATCTGTGAGAGGAAGGCATTGTACTAGGTGCCGGGGAGACAAAAATATATAAAATATTCATTTTTCTCAAAGAGTTCATAATAAGGCAGAGGAGATGGCAGAGAATAAATATACATTATAATGCAAGATGAGATAAAAGTGATATGGTGCTAAGATATTTTAGAGGGAAGAAAAATCTGCTTTTCACTAATGGTGGAGAGGTAGGAGGATGGGCAGGCCATCAGGGAAGGCTTCATTAAGGAGAGATGTAAAGGAGAGGAGTGAGAAATAAGCCTGGAAAGGCAAGATGTAGACAGAATGCCTAAGGCTATGAATACCAGGTTAGAAAGGTTAGAATTCATTTGGCAGAAAATGGGAAATCATTGAAGGTTAAGCAGAGAAACATTGTAATCAGAATTGTGTATTAATAAATCTACTCTGGCAGTGGCATATAAGATATAGTGAAGAAACTGGAGTTGAGGAGGTTATTGCAGGAAGATATTATAATAGTTTACATGAGGTGGCAAAAGGAATGGAAGGGAGAGGAAAGATGACAGACCCTGGAGGTATAAACAACTGTATTTATTGGTAACTGGGTGATGATAAGGAAAGAGTTAAAGAGGACCCTGAGATTTGAAGCCTGGATTAAAGGAGGATGTTAGTTTTAGAAAGAGAAAGAGCAACGTTAGGGAGAGGGTCAGATTTCAGGGAAAGATGATGACTTTGGTTTTAGCTTTGTTCAGTTTGACATAATGGTGTGACATCAAATAAAATGCAGAGCAGGTGGCTGGAAATACAGGAATGGTGATGAAGATAATTTGGAGGTTGTCCAAATAAGGGTGAAAATTAAAGCCATGAGAGTAAAGGGTTAATGAAGAACTTTTGTGCCTACCACAAGCATCAACCTCACTCTAGAGGAGGAAGAAGATATGAAAACCATCCCACACAGGGAGGCAGAGACCCTTAGGCAAAAAGATTTGCAAATGAAGACTATTTGAGAGAATACTGTTCTCAATAATCAGAGCTCCAGAAAATCATAAACCTTTTCATATTTATTAGTAAGAGAAGAATTCTTACCCAATGAGGAACAGAGACAATTATAAAAGATAAAATTGATCATTTCTATTACATAAAATTGAGAAGCTTTTTCATATAAAGAAATAATGATCTAGGATAAAAATGGAAATAGTCAACTGGAGAAAATCTTTGTATCAAATTTCCCTAAGGGGATATCTAAGGTACAACTATAACTACGAAAATATAGAAGACCAAAAGTCATTCTCCAATAGATAAGTGGTAAAAGATACGAACTGATAATTCTCAAAAAATGAATCAAAAACAAGTAACAATCATAAGAAAGAATATTCTAAATCACTCATAATCCAAGAAATGTAAATCAAAATAACTCTGAAGATTCATCTTATGCCCATCAAATTGGCTCAGATGACAAAAGATGGGAAGTCACTGTTAGAGGGATAGTGGAAAGATGGCCATATTAATACACTGTTACTGGAGCTCTGAATTGGTATAAATATTCTGGAAAACAATTTGGAATTATGCAAATAAAGTGACAAAAATGGCCATATCCTTTTGTTCATAGATTTTCCTAATAGGCACGTAGACACACAAGGAGGCCATTTGCAATAAGAAACTCTTCATATACTACAAAACATTTATAGAAGTATTTTTTACCATAGCAAAGAACAAAGAAGATATCCATCAATTACAGAGTAGCTAAATAAATTGTGCCGAATTAATATCATGGAATGTTATTACTATGCTGTAAGAAACAACAAACATGATGAATAAATAGAGAAGTATGTAACTGATATGAAGTGAAGTAAGCAGAGTCCAGCAAATAATATAGACATAACAATATGAGGGAATTGAAGGAATTAGAACAGCAAGTTAATTGTGGGAATTGAATGAACCACAGTGATCCCATTTCGTGACTCAGTTATGAAGGTAGCTCAGTTTTCTTTCTTTTCAATCATGTGTCTAGTCCAATTTCTGATTTATGAGACAACTTTATTCAGCTGTGGAGATTTGGAGAAAGCCTTATTGCATTGTTTGAACCTAGTCCTGCATTATTGTAAAACTGGCTCATCTCTACTTGCTGCATAGAGACCCTTAATTAAGAACATAGGTTGTGCTGACCAGAAACTCTGTCAGATCTAAAAATCTTATGCAAGGAGTTTTCTTACAATTATACATCTGAGGAGATCCATATGTATTATCTGAAAACAGGCACCATATTGATCAACTAATTATTGTTTCCATGCTCCTTTAATTGATTACAGTCAAGAGGAGTGGGAGGTGGGGAGTGGAATACCTCTTTTTCTGAATTCAGGATATTTTATTATTTATTCTCCCTATCTCAGCTTGGGAAATCCATATCTTTCCTCTAATTAGAAATCAGATTATCTAAAATGATATTGTTTTCTTTTTAATTAATTGGCCTTAGTTGATTGCTTTCAATGCCCCCCCCCTCCCGTATTCAGGGTCCAATCCCAAGATGAGGAAGGGGCCTGGTCCCAGTTTGTTGAGTAATTGTCATGCATTGTTTAATAAATCAATATGGTCAGAAGATCAGACTTTCATTTCCTGTCATTTTCATCTTTCATGAACCACAAATATAAATGGAAAGAACACCCACAATAATAAAAAATGAAGGTTGTAAGACTATAAAGAATCATCTTGGCACCCAAGAAGAGATATGAGAAGATGACTATAGATGTTTTGGGGGAGGGTCCTACAGAGGTGAAACATTGCATATAATATCAGGTTTGCTAAAAAAATTTTTTTATTTATTTCAAAGAAATTATTATAAGAGAAGACTCTCTGGGAGGAGGGGGAAGGAGGGATACAAGGGGAAATGAAAAAACAAAATATATTAATAAAAATCTATTATTTTTTAAAAAGCATAATTTCCCTTAAGGGTAGAGAATATCTTGCATTTTATTTTTGTATCCTCAGAGTTTATCACAGTGCCTAGCAAATAGTAAGTGCTTAGTAAATGCTTTTTCCTTTACTTAAAAAAACAAAAACAAAAATAGAGATAGAACTACGTTGGGGTAGTGAGGATTTAGCCCAGAGGGCCATTATTTAGAAAATACTAATAACACTTGCATTCCTTTTGCAGCATAGACCTATTGAATTTAGCATCCAGTTAGCAAGAATAATTCCTGCTTTGGCTGCTTCTCAGCTGAGCTCTCCTCTCTTCTGGTATTCTTCCACCCTCTCTGTAGCCACTTCATGGTACATTCCCCATATTTCAACTGCTGAAGCCACAAAAGTAGTTAGGGCTCAACTGATAAGTATATAGTAGAGAAGTGTATTTGAGGAGGACAATTCTAATAACATTTCAGTCCTTCTTATGTTTTGCTTTGTCTAGGTACTAGTAAGATCAATGTAACACATTTTCTAACTAGAGAAACCTCATTTATATTATTTGTTTTTGAGCAGAAGTTATAGTAAGGTCCCTTCCAAGTTTGAAATGATTACATATGCCTTCTTGTTTGTAAACACAAATTTAGTAGGAGGAAGGGGAGCCTATAATGTCTCTTGAGGGCAGAGATGATTTTCTCTTTTGTTTTTGTATTCTTATCATGAAGAGAAAAAGTATCTAACAAATATGCTAAATGAAAGTTGCTAATGTGAGTATAAACTAGAGATAAAAGGAAAAGAATGGAATTGAATTGAGACAGATTATCCTTACAAACATAGAATATATTTATTTTAGGAGAGCAATTTCATACCACTATTTAAGGTCAAACTACTCTTATACAGCTTTATAAAATCCAACAAAGATTCTTGGAGACACTGGGGTTGGCAAAATCATTTTAAAAAATCCACTTATAGCTCAAGAGACCGTCCGTGTCGAAGTGCAATGAATTTCAAGAAAAAGGGATCTAGGTTCAAATAACACTTATTATTTCTATGATTTTGAATAAACTTTAAAACCCAAGTATCAGTTTTCCCTTCTATAAAATGAGGGTAGTCTAGAATAGGGATTCTTTATCGTTTTTGTGCCATTTGACTATCTGGTGAATCCTAGGGATCCCTTATCAGAATCATTTTTTTTAATGTATAAAATAAAATATACAGATAATAAAGGAAGCCAATAACATTGAAATACAGTTATCAAAATATATTTTTATGTTCATGGAGCACAGTTTAAGAACTCCTGGAAATGGTTATTAAGATCCCTCCAGCTCTACTATCATAAACATACGGTCAAACTTTCCATATTCCTAATATGAAAAGTAACCAAATAGATATCTACATATATGTGCAATATATGCATATATGTATATCCAGCAGTAAGTCATTTCTACAGCTATACTTTGGTATCTTCCTGTTTGGTCAACTACTGTAATGGGCTAAAGGGTGGAGTTGCTAAAATCAAAGCTTTCAATAAAGGTGAGAACTTAACTGATGTTTTCATACATTTCATATGCTTATTTATTTTAAAGTCTGGATATATGAGTATCCTCTATAAAGTCCTATCCTGATGGTCCATCATAGCATGTTGGTAACACTTATACTGGAAAGGCTTCAAAAAACAAGACTAAGCCTATTTTCTGAGAACCATTCTAGCAAAGAATAGAGAATATGTTCTCCAATAGGCTGGCCACAGGGGCATGAATTCTTAAGTCATGGAAACCTATGAAGCAAAGACAAATACAAAATTAACTTCAATCATTTGTGGCTCCCTTCTACTTCTACAGAAATGAAGGCAGAAAAGAAGGCAATGGTTTTGGACCATCTAGAAACTTTAAAATAGCAATAGGTACTCTTGAATGTGAGAATCTTATCCGATGACCAATGAATGGACATACTTTTGGAGGAACTGAATCATATCATTTTTGGCATTCCTATTATAAATAAAACAATGTGGTGGGAATTATAGCTAAATGGATCACTCTAAGGGTTTCCTCAGAAAGGAAAATAAAGGAATTGATGGAAGACATTTTATTTTATATCCAAAGGCAATAAAAAACACTATTTCATAGAATTTTTAGTCATTTTGTATTGCAGTGCTCATGAGAAATATTTGGGAAAAAAGCCACCACTTTTATCTGAAACATTTATTTGAAGTACTGGTCAATCCCATATTCAATAAACTCCAGTGGATCCATGATATCTTGAGGATCAAAAACAAAATCCTCTGGCATTCAAAGCCCTTCATAAGCAGCCGCCTCCTAGCTTTCTATTCTTCTTATACTTTGTGCCCCTATGATTTAATGATATTGGCTTTCTTGCATTGAGAACACCTCAAAAAAGACAGCCAATCTTTCTCTGATTGTCCCTCATCCCTGGAATGCCCTCCTTTTTTGTCTCTGTTTTCTAGTTCCCCAGCATTCCTTCAAGATCCAACTAAAATGCCACCAATCCATAGGAAGCATTTCTTAATTTTAGTGCCTTCTCTTTGTTGACAGTTTTCCTGTCTATGTATATCCTGTCTATATCTCATTTGTACACATTTGCTTGCTTATTTTCTTCTCCGTTAAACTGCAAGTTCCTTGAGGGTAGGGATTATCTTTTACCTTTCTATCCCCAGTGCTAGACAGTGCTTGATGCAGTTAGTTGCCCAATGAAGTGTTACCAAATGACTAAAATAAAACCACCATGAAAATGCAGCTCATGCACCAACAGCTATTGCAGAGAATAAAGAAGAATGGAAATCCTATGAAGATTTTTGATAAGGTATCCAAGTTAAATCAACATTTACACTTTAACTCAGTGACTTCACTGCACAGATAGAAATAGGTAAAGACAGCAAGGAATATTAGGAAACATGGCCCAGGAAAAAGAAATGAAAGGGGCTATCTGACTTTACTAACTCTAAATTCTTGCCCCCAAAGCCTCTTACTGGTCTGTTCAATGTCAAGATCATAAGAACCAAAACACCCCAAATAAACCAAGTATCCCAAAATAGAAGGTTGTGTTATTAACTCAGTCCATAGCACTAAAAATAGCTCTAAAATTAGAGCACATTATATAAGTGTTGAATTTCACTGTAGTTGCCAAAGATATTTAGTGATAAACTTAAGTATATTTATTCCCAACTCTTTTTTTTTTCTCAACAATGTTTTAGGTTTCGGATGTGGATTTTCTAAGCAAGAAATTAAAAGAGTGCCCTTTCAGAAATCCCCCATGGCTAAGAACTGCTTTTTTGTGGCTGTAAAGATGCTGAATTTGACCTGGGAAATGGGAGTTTTTCAAAGATTCTCTGATGAATGTAAACATCCTTCCTCTTCCCTGGATATCCTAATCTGTTTCTATCCCAAATTACAGACTTTTCTAGGTGATTATAGCATATACTAAACTCTTGCCATGACCAATTTTTTGTGGAGAGTGGATACTATTCATGATAATGTACTTCTACTGCATTACTGACACACCAATTAAGGAGCCCTGAAATTTTATCTAGGCTTCTTTGTCATTGTGAACATTTAATTCATGGACAATTCTGCTATGGTAAGTAGAAGACATAGTCATTAACATAAGTTTACAATCTAGTTGGAAATACTTAATAAAATTTTTATTTTAGAAAAGAAAAACTTTCCTTCCTGGCTGTGTTTCTAATTCTCTCCAGACTATACCACCATGACTCAGCTGCCTTTTTACCCTGGAACATCCTGCCTTAGAGACTATATCATCAACAAGGCTACAAAGTGATACTTTTTTTTGTGATATGTAGCAACTTTCTACAAGTTTATTAAAAGTTGCTCCCTGGTCATCTTCATTCCATTCTTCCCTATCCCCAAATTCACCTCAAGCCTCCCACTCTGCAACCTGGATTCTTAATTAGCAATAGTTCTCCCTGTCTCACCCAAGTTATTCTCTGACCATCTTTATCCCATCTTGCCCTTTCTGCTTGGACTCCATCCTTTGCTGCCTCCTTTCTAACTCTTGTTCTTGGAACAGTAACCAAACTTTTCATTACTCTATTAACTATACTATTCCTGGAAAAGATGAATCATTCACAAGTAGCATGGTTTCATAAAAACCTGAGAAGACTTCTATAAACTGATGCAGGGTGAAATGAGGAGAATCAGAAGAACCTTTTATTCAGTAACAGCAATACTGTAAGATGGTCAACTGTGAAAGACTTAGCTAATCTGATCAAGGCAATGGATCTAGGACAATTCCAAAGGACCAAGGATGAAAAAATGCATCAACTCCAGGTGATGAACTCTAAGTGCAGACTGAAGCATACTTCCCCCCCTTTATATTCCTTGTTGGTTTTTTACCATGTTTTCTTTTGCAATATGGTTAATATGGAATATGTTTTTCATGACCACATATAAAACTGATAATATTGCTTGCCTTCTCATGGGGAGGTAGAAGGGTACAAAAGAGGGAGATAATTTGAAACTCAAATTTTTAAAAAAGAATGTTAAAAAATTCACATGTAATGGGGTAATATTTAACAAAATAAATAAAATTATATTATAAAAAATAAAAATATATAACATGCCCTCAAAAGTTAAGTTATTCAAGTCATTGCTCTGTGGTTTCTTTCATTATTCGCATCAGTTCCTAGACTAAAACATCCATCCTTGGCCATCTTTCTTCTATATGTGTTGTCTTCCCCCAATTAGAATGTAAGCTTCTTGAAGGCATGGACTGTCTCACATTTTGTATTCATACTTGTAGCACTTAATACTCTGCCAAGCACATAGTAATCATTTAATAATAAATATTTTGTTTTTCCTATCCTTTATTCATAGTAAATTAAATAGAAATCTACATTTGGTAATCCATATTAAGTGAATGGATAAATGAAAAATTATTCAAGCTTAACTATATGGCAAATACATATAGCAAGTATTAGCTCTAGGTATACAACTATAAAGCAAATACAGTACAAGCAATTAAGTGGCTTAGAGAGAAAGAGGTGTGTGACTGGAGTTAGGAAGTTCAAGTTCAGCCTCAGATATTTCTGTGTGTTCTTGGGCAAGTCATTTAACCTCTGTTTGTCTCAATTTCCTCAACTGTAAAATAGGGATGATAATATCTACCTCCCAGAGTTGTTGTGAGGATCGAGTTACATAATAATTATAAAGTGTTTATACTACAGTGTCTGGTACATAGTAAATGCTATATAAATGTTCATTATAACCATCATCATTATTCTTAAGGAATTTAAACTCTAATCAAGAGAATCTTAACCTGAGGCCAAATGAACTTATTTTTTAAAAGTAGTTTTATAACTGTATTTCAATATAATGTTTCCTTTACAGTCATATATATATATTTTAATTAAATATATTATAAGATATATATATATTTATATATATGTATATATATAAATTTGAGTGTGAAAGGGGATCATAATAAAAACATGTTAAGAACTCCTGCTGGACTAGGTAGTGAGGATACCCATTCTAATGAAAACACATATTGTTGAAGAGTGATGTAATATGTCTCACATTCTGGGATGCTCAGAAATAAAAGAAAGTAGGAATGTGGAAATAAAAGAGCTGGTAACTGATCTGAACTGCCAAAGGTAGGTTAGATTACACTTAAGAAACTGTAAAACAGCTTTAGATTTTTGCCTTTTACCCTATAATATTAATTTATTCAATTAACATTTCACATGGTATTATGACAAGGTCCTGGGGATAACTGGGGATACCTTACACTTTCTCCTTTTCTTCAGAACTTAAAAGGGGATATATGTAGATAAACAATTAGGATGCGAAGGAGAATAATATCAATTCAAAAGAGATGCCTATTTAGGTAAAGTGAT
>NC_058132.1:505612763-505647010 GCF_016433145.1 Gracilinanus agilis
TTGATATGTAGCAACTTTCTACAAGTTTATTAAAAGTTGCTCCCTGGTCACCTTCATTCCATTCTTCCCTATCCCCAAATTCACCTCAAGCCTCCCACTCTGCAACCTGGATTCTTAATTAGCGATAGTTCTCCCTGTCTCACCAAAGTTATTCTCTGACCATCTTTATCCCATCTTGCTCTTTCTGCTTGGACTCCATCCTTTGCTGCCTCCTTTCTAACTCTTGTTCTTGGAACAGTAACCAAACTTTTCATTACTCTATTAACTATACTATTCCTGGAAAAGATGAATCATTCACAAGTAGCATGGTTTCATAAAAACCTGAGAAGACTTCTATAAACTGATGCAGGGTGAAATGAGGAGAATCAGAAGAACCTTTTATTCAGTAACAGCAATACTGTAAGATGGTCAACTGTGAAAGACTTAGCTAATCTGATCAAGACAATGGATCTAGGACAATTCCAAAGGACCAAGGATGAAAAAATGCATCAACTCCAGGTGATGAACTCTAAGTGCAGACTGAAGCATACTTCCCCCCCCTTTATATTCCTTGTTGGTTTTTTACCATGTTTTCTTTTGCAATATGGTTAATATGGAATATGTTTTTCATGACCACATATAAAACTGATAATATTGCTTGCCTTCTCATGGGGAGGTAGAAGGGTACAAAAGAGGGAGATAATTTGAAACTCAAATTTTTAAAAAAGAATGTTAAAAAATTCACATGTAATGGGGTAATATTTAACAAAATAAATAAAATTATATTATAAAAAATAAAAATATATAACATGCCCTCAAAAGTTAAGTTATTCAAGTCATTGCTCTGTGGTTTCTTTCATTATTCGCATCAGTTCCTAGACTAAAACATCCATCCTTGGCCATCTTTCTTCTATATGTGTTGTCTTCCCCCAATTAGAATGTAAGCTTCTTGAAGGCATGGACTGTCTCACATTTTGTATTCATACTTGTAGCACTTAATACTCTGCCAAGCACATAGTAATCATTTAATAATAAATATTTTGTTTTTCCTATCCTTTATTCATAGTAAATTAAATAGAAATCTACATTTGGTAATCCATATTAAGTGAATGGATAAATGAAAAATTATTCAAGCTTAACTATATGGCAAATACATATAGCAAGTATTAGCTCTAGGTATACAACTATAAAGCAAATACAGTACAAGCAATTAAGTGGCTTAGAGAGAAAGAGGTGTGTGACTGGAGTTAGGAAGTTCAAGTTCAGCCTCAGATATTTCTGTGTGTTCTTGGGCAAGTCATTTAACCTCTGTTTGTCTCAATTTCCTCAACTGTAAAATAGGGATGATAATATCTACCTCCCAGAGTTGTTGTGAGGATCGAGTTACATAATAATTATAAAGTGTTTATACTACAGTGTCTGGTACATAGTAAATGCTATATAAATGTTCATTATAACCATCATCATTATTCTTAAGGAATTTAAACTCTAATCAAGAGAATCTTAACCTGAGGCCAAATGAACTTATTTTTTAAAAGTAGTTTTATAACTGTATTTCAATATAATGTTTCCTTTACAGTCATATATATATATTTTAATTAAATATATTATAAGATATATATATATTTATATATATGTATATATATAAATTTGAGTGTGAAAGGGGATCATAATAA
This sequence comes from Gracilinanus agilis, assembly GCF_016433145.1. NCBI lineage: Eukaryota > Metazoa > Chordata > Mammalia > Didelphimorphia > Didelphidae > Gracilinanus > Gracilinanus agilis. The sequence continues at coordinate 505,614,419 of NC_058132.1, forward strand.
AAACATGTTAAGAACTCCTGCTGGACTAGGTAGTGAGGATACCCATTCTAATGAAAACACATATTGTTGAAGAGTGATGTAATATGTCTCACATTCTGGGATGCTCAGAAATAAAAGAAAGTAGGAATGTGGAAATAAAAGAGCTGGTAACTGATCTGAACTGCCAAAGGTAGGTTAGATTACACTTAAGAAACTGTAAAACAGCTTTAGATTTTTGCCTTTTACCCTATAATATTAATTTATTCAATTAACATTTCACATGGTATTATGACAAGGTCCTGGGGATAACTGGGGATACCTTACACTTTCTCCTTTTCTTCAGAACTTAAAAGGGGATATATGTAGATAAACAATTAGGATGCGAAGGAGAATAATATCAATTCAAAAGAGATGCCTATTTAGGTAAAGTGATGGGAGAAATTTGAGGAGGGAGAGATCAGTTTCACTTAGGAATAGGATGTAGAGGGGTTTGTGGAAAGCTTCATGGAGTAGGCTTAATGAGGAGACTTCAACAGAGATAGAAAGGGGAGCAGGGGGAGATAATAACAGCTAGCATTTAAATAATACTTTAGGGTATGTAAAACTCTACAATATCTCATTTGTTCCTCACAACAACTTAAGAAGATAGATATGTAATAACATATAACAATATATTTCTATTTTATAGATATGGAAACTGAGGCAACTAGAGGGTAAGTGACTTGCCCAGGGTCATACAGTGATTAAGTGTTCTATCAAACTTGGGTCTTCCTGAATGCAAGTTTCATTCTGTATTTGCTGTTTCAACTAGCTGCCTCTCTTATTTATCATATGGTCTAATACCAAGAAACTAGGCAACAAAGTGAATTTAGTCAAGAAGTCTCATCTTCCTGAGTTCAAATCTGCCCTCAGACACTTCCTAGCCATGTGACCAGGGACAAGTAATTTAACTCTGTGTCAGCTTCATCATCTGTAAAATGAGCTAGTGAAGGAAATGGCAAACCATTCCAGGATCTTTGCCAAGAAAACCCCAAATGGGGCCATGAAGAGTTGGTTTTGAGTAAAACCAACTAAATTTAAATATTGTCTGGGTGCTTTAATCTAATGTTTGATGAGGATAGAGGTAATGTGTATACATGTGTATATATATATATATATACACACATACACACACATGCACATATATATACACAGACACACATATATACATATATGTATAATTTATGTAAAATGTATTCTAAAGAATTTTAAATGTTTAATTTTAAATTATTTTACATTAATTTAGTTAGAATATTTAAAATAAATTTAAAAACATATATTTAATAGGACATCTAATTTTATATTATATGTGATATATTTTATTATATCATATGTAATATATTAGTATAAAATATTTTAAATATTTATTTTTAAAATTCTTTAGAATTAAAAAAGAAATATAAATTGATTGCAAGGAACTTGGCTTCCTTCTCTCAAAACTATCTAATATGTTGAATTCCCTTTCATAGGATTTTATAATCAAGTTTACTTCCTAATATGGGAAGCAGCCTCAGAATAGGAAAATACTGTCAATTGGAATGATAATCCCCAAGAGTTTGGTGAAGAAGCTCTAGGGGATGAGGTAGGGAAGAAAGACAACCACAGAAAATTCTAGTTAAAGAAGAAGGCGGCTCCATCTAACCATATCAGAAAGATAGAGGACTCAATGTTGGTAGTCTGTTGAAGGAAGCCCAAAAAAGTACATAAAGAGAAGCTGAACATGTAGGAGTGTCATTAGACCAGTGATAGTGAACCTATGGCACAGGTGCCAAATGTGGTATGCAGAGTGCTCTCTGTGGACACCCTCCCCCTGTCCCCCTCTACTCCCTGAATTTGTTACTAAAAAGGCAGAGGGACTTGGATAGAGTTGCTCCCTTCCCTCTCTCCATTGCTCCTGACAACATTTTTTCACATCACCTATCCCTCAGTCTGCAGGGGACAGGGCCATTACTGCATTAGACTAAAAGGTTTGCCATTACTGCATTAGACTATAACCTCAAATCAACTGCCACCAGGAAGAGGCACCCCACCTTTAAAAGGAGACAATGGAAAATAAGACTGACACTGAAAAGTTATGGGAATTTTGATTATTTAGCCTGGTGTGAATAAGTTTTAAGGATAACTTTTAAGTCTATGATGGAATTTAAGTCTATGATGGAATACCGTCTTTATTCAAATGAGATAAAATATTTAATGTGCTTTGCAAAACTTAAAGGTGCTATGTAAATGATAGCCATCATTATTCTTATTTAGGATCTATCCTGATCATTCTATCTGCTATGATGTAAAAGGCCACTCCTTCAATAGGTAAAGGGAAAAAAGGCAAAATTTCAAATCATTGAAATTTGTCTTTTCTAACTCTGATGACAAGCTTAATTGAAGGGGAGATATCTACTAAATATCTACTAAAATGAAAGATTTTGTATTTTCTGTTGATTTCATTCATCTGTATTAATCTATTACTACATGAAAAGACACTTGACTAGCCGACCTGCTGTTCCTCATGTTCAGTGAAGATATCATTCATTCATTAAATCAAACAAATATTAAGTGAATGCTCACTAGGTACAAGGACTCATGCTAGGCAGCATCAGTGAATAAAGTTTCAAGAAGTCTAGCTCTATAGCTGTCAGTGTCACTAAACATGGGAAGGAGTTAGTTACCAAGGTAGGATGGGACATCTCTTTCTGCCTCTGCAAATGAAGTATATATTCTCTTCTCTCTGAGTTAACTTAGGAATCATCTGTAAACAACTAAATTCATTCCTTTATTGAGCACCTGCCATGTACATAAGGTACTGGGTTAGGCACTTCACAAAAGAGTTTACTTTCTAGGAAGACAGATAAGACATATACACAGATAAACTACAGCATAAGAGAGAAAATGTCAAGTGCCATAAGGGAAGTATGTCTACAATGTTGATGTTTTCTTAAAGGTCACCATGCCTAGGATTAGAGCACTCTTAAGAGCTCAAAAAAACCTCCAATAAAAAACCTCATACACAAAAGAGGCAAAAAGAGACCAGCTCAGAATATGTTCTGTCAATTAGGGGAAAAAAAACCCTTAGAAAGATTCTGTCTTAAAAAATTTTTAGCCAAAAGGTTGTGCTTAAAATAAGTCGGTTAAGGAATAAAAAACATGACAGTATCCCACACTGACATTATATTCAGCCAATTCTAGCCAGATGGATAATTGTTTCTCTGCTCAAGATATAACAAAAATCTACCAACATCAAGAAAAGAATTATTTTTAAAAAGGCATTTGTTCATCTTCCTCAATTTACCTTATTGCCCTGGTGAATTCAAAATCTCTTTCCCCCCACCCAATTATATGGGTCCCTAAAGCCATCCAGGGGAAAGAAAGTCACCTTTGGAGGCAGGAAGACTTAGGTTTAAGTTCTACCTCTAACCCATACTAGTGTAAGGCTCCCAGTGCCCTCAGGTAACTCTTTAGGACCTAAAGTTAATGACAAGTTATAGATCTGCATTGATGTAGTATCTTTTGTCATCATGGCAGGTGGACTGATAAGGTTGAATCCAGAAAAAATATGGTGTTAATTCTTTTATTTTCCTTTTTTTTTTAACTCTTACCTTCTGCCTTGGAATCACTGTGTTCCAAGGCAGAAGAGCGGTAAGAGCTAGGAGATGGGGGTTAAGTGACTTGCCCAGGATCACACAGGTAGGAAGTGTCTAAGGCTAGATTTGAACTCAGGACTTCCCATCTCTGGGCTTGGCTCTCAATCCACTGAGCCACTCAGGTGCCCCCTGTGATGTTAATTCTTGAAACCTTTTAATCTGAATGGAAGACCCTTGAGTTTTCTGAAATTTGGGTAGGCAATTCTTATCCTGGCAATTTAGGGAGTGTCTAATAGAGGGGAAAGAAAGGGAAAAAACTAATATAAAAAACTTTATCATTAAGATAAAGTAATGGAATGAGTAGCAATTGAATATGATTTACATATTATTAATACATAATATTACACATTAACAAATGGGATATTCATGATGGGGAAAACACTATTCAGCTTTTTATTTCATTTTTTTTACTTAAGTTTACACAAACTGATGAACTTACAGGGCTGGGGAAACAAGAATTAAAATGGATCCCTAAGTAGTTGGAAAAAATTGCTCCCTTCAGCATCCATACACTGGATAATTGCCTTTTTAAGTAGTACCCAGAGCTCATATACATCTTCTTATCCATCTCAGCAGTACTGCAGAGTCTAAGTTGCAAGTTCCTGTCTGGGCAGATGGCTCTGTGCCCTTATCTGCTGAGCCAAAGTAAGAGAATAGACTACTGCAGAAGAAATGTCAAAAAAAAAAAAAGAGAATGCCCTGCAAAAAAACAAAACAAAACAAAAACAAACAACCCAATCCCAACAGCACTTTTAACATAAGCTAACAACAGCCTGCAGGACTTTTTGAATCTTTTTAGAACTTACTGCTATTCGAAGGACAGAGGCTTTCACGGAGGTCCATTTGTCTTGTCTGCGGTCTATGACAAGGATAAACCCAATTCCAGTGTCTTGTAAACTAAAACAAGAAGACAGGACACATAATTATTATCGTAGTTAGGCAGGAAGACAACCCTTTCCCAAGATATCTCTAAGAAAGCCTCAAAGTAAAATGCACCCCTTATATAATAAATCTTTTACCATTCTGCATTGCAACGTATAACTCCATGAAAAATATGCCCATGAAAAGACTGCAGCATTTCCAGAGGGTTCCCATGCAGCTTCATTGAGTCAGTTCAGGAGCAGTCCTTATCCACAGACAAACAGATTTTTTTGTACAGCTCAAATATCCATTTCCTTTTTTAGCTTGGTATCAACCACTTCACATTTTAAGAACCTTGGTAAAACCCATGTTTCATGAAGCCAAATACACTGGTGCTCCACGAGGGGGAAAAAAAAACAAACCATGTCAACCTCTTTCTCTGTGCATTGGTTGCTTAACCCTTTCAAAACAAGTTTTAAGATCCCAATACCACATTAGTCCTAGACTCTGAGGTTTTCTTGTTCTTCCATGTTAGCAATTTGCTCTCACTGGGATTGTTACGATCACTTTGGGAAAAAATCCCCAAGGCTTTGGAAGGCTCACGAGCATTTGTCCAAAAGAAGATACAGAATATGCATCTTCGAAACAGCCACATCTGTGAGAGAGATCACACACTTCGATTCTTGTGTAACGATGCCCTCTGCTCCTCGGCTCAGCTTAACTGCACGAGCTACAGTCGCTGAGTACAAATGAAAAGGTCGGCTTCTGTTGGGTGATTCCACTTCCAAGCCAATTGTGTAATGCCAGCAGCTGACTGGCAGCCAATCCCAATCAGAAGGGAATGTGACAGGCAAGCTCAGAATGAACTGCCTTGAATTGCTAATTTCTAAAGCTGGAGGTGTAATTTTAAGTGAGAGCCATTGCTGAATTTAAGTAAGAAAGAAAATTATGGGGGAAATGAGGCCATTTGTGTCAGAGTGTACATTGAACAAACACTAATCGAGGCACATAGATATAGAGGATTTCTATGGTCTCTTGCAGTTCTAAAAACTTGACGATGATAATTCAAAAAACATACATATGTCATTGGCTCACCACACCCATCTATCTATAACTTGATGATGGTTCCCAAATGTTTGTAGCAATACTGCTAAGCAGTGGCAAAATACCTCTTGTTTAATGCAAAAAACAAACAAACAAACAAAACCCCATCATCTTGCTACAGTAGCTATTAAACTGTAAACTTAAACACACATGCTCTGCCAAAATAGAATAATTCTGTTATATATTATTTCATATTTCTATGGATGACTATAACAACAGATTTAATTTATGGTCAATTATTAGATTAGCATCTTGAGTTAAAAAACAAACTTTCTATCTTTTTTCTTTCTTTCTTTCTTTCCTTCTTTTTCTTTCTTCTCCTCCCTCCCTCCCTTCCTTCCTTCCTTCCCACCCTCCTCTCTCTCTCTTTTTCTTTCTTAAACAAATCTTACCTTCCATGTTAGACTCAATACTGTGTATTGGTTTCAAGGCAGAAAAATGGTAAGGGTAAGGCAAGGGGGGTTAAATGGATTGCCAAGGAGACCAAATTTGAATCCAGAACCTCCTGTTACTAGGCTTGCTTCTCCAGTCCACAGAGGCACTAGCTGTTCCATATCCTTTTCTTTTTAAATAGCAAAATGATCATTCTCTTGCTTTGTCAATCAGCTTTTCTCAAAAAAAATCAGTGTTTGGCAGTGTTAGTGTCTTTGTGCCACAATATGTATGGAACTAGAAAAAAATTATGATTTTTCATTAAGAAAAGTTCAAACAGTGCAGCTAGATGGCTCAGTGGATAGAGAACCAGGCCTAGAGATGGGAGGTCTTGAGTTCAAATCTGGCCTCAAATACTTCCTAGCTGTGTATCTCTGGGTAAGTCACTTAACATCCATTGCCTAGCCCTCACCACTCTTCTGCCTTGGAACCAACAATTAGTATTGATTCCAAGGTGGAAGGCCAGGGTTTTAAATAAAAGAAAAGTCTAAGCTTAAATATACTTTCTCATCTTAGTCAGTCAAGAAATAGAAGCAGGAATTCCTAAACAAGCAATTTATTCTAGGATTCATTCTACGAACTATTATTTTTTTTCCTCATTAAGTTCTAATATAGCACACAACCCTCCCCCCATAAAAATACGTTAAATTAAAAAAATTAGCAAGCATTTATTTTCTCTCCTTCCCACTCTCCCACCCCGACTTTGGGGAAACCATCACAAATACCACAACAGAACTTTTATAACAAATATGGATAGTCTAGCAAAACAAATTCCCACATGGTCTGTGAGCAGAAAATATATGTCTCATCCATTGCTTCTGACAGGAGGTAGATAGTATGCTTCTTCATTCTAGTCCCTTGGAATCATGGTATCTTTTTCTATTTGCCTCTTTTTTTTTTTACCCTTAACTTCTGTCTATTGGTTCATAGGTGAAAGATTGGTAAGGGTGGGCAATGGGGGTCAAGTGACTTGCCCAGGGTCACACAGCTGGGAAGTGTCTGAGGCCGGATTTGAACCTAGGACCTTCCATCTCTAGGCCTGGCTCTCAATCCACTGAGCTACCCAGCTGCCCGGATGGTATCTTTTTAATAGCTTTGCTTTTGTCATTGTTGGGCCCTTTCAGTCATGACCAACTCTTTGTGACTTCCATTGTAGTTTTTTGGGCACAGATATAGAGTAGTTTGTTATTTCCTTCTCCAGCTCATTTTAAAGAAGAAATTGAAGCAATGGTGTTGATTACAGCTGCTACCTTTCAAAATTGTTTTTTACAATATTGCTATTGTATAGATTGTTCTTCTGACAATTTATGCAATAACAACATTCTCCTCTCAATCACCTACCATGGAGCCTTTGATTGAATTATCATGGGGAGTTCCTAATGAGGAAACATCTTCTGCCAGTACAGAAAGGCAAATGTCCTGAAACTTAAAGTCTTACAGAGTTGCCTGATTTGCTGAAAATTTTAGTGACTCAGTAGATTTAGAGTCAGAACCAAAACTCATATTCTCCTGACTCAGAGGCCAACTTTCTATCTTCTCTGGCATACTGGCTCTGTAGCCTATAGTCACTCAAAATTCACCTCCTCCTCTTGGAAAAAAAAATCCTTCCCCAGTGCCTCATCATGGCAAGGAGACAACTCTAGGCTCTCAAGGATCGGTCACACCAGTGGAAGAACACAAGCTGGAAAAGGCTTAGAGTATGAGACAAGAATGGAGCGGCATGATCCAATGGAAAGAACCCTAGAGGTGGAGTTTGAGGAGTTCATCCAAATCTTCACTTTTGGACTTCCCATCTGTGTGACTCGATGCAGGCAATTCATCTAGTCTTTCTGGACCTGAGTTGCTTTATTTGTAAAACGAGAAGGTTGGACTCTAAGGTCCCTCTTTGAGCTTCTAAGATTGTGTCATTCTATACATCTATCAGACTAACTAAAGCAGAAAATGCATCACCAGAAAGCTGCCATCTTATTATATATGTATGTATATGGTAAATGTGTGTCAGAGAATATTTTGGGAATGGGTTCGAGGTTTTCATTGGGATGTGTCATACCTATGGCTACTTCCTCATTTTCATTCAGCATCCATTCAGTGCTTGTAAGTAGGTGTTAAATAAGGACTTGTTGATGATCTATGATATTTTATTGGCCCTTTAGGGTTGAGGGATATACGGTCAGTCTTAAAAAAGTCTGGTAATGGGGCAGTTAGATGGCTCAGTGAATTGAGAGCCAGGCCTAGAGATGGGAGGTGGTGGGTTCAAATTTGACCTCAGACCCTTCCTAGCTGTATGACCTAGTCCTTACTGTTCTTCTGCCTTAGAACCAATACACAGTATTGATTCTAAGAGAGAAGATATGACTTTTTAAAAAAGGCTGTTAATTTCCTCTTAGTTACTGTGCCCACGTCATTTGTGCAGTTGCCACCAAAAGAACAGTGATGTGTTCAAGTATCATTATACCAACTGCTTATCTAGGTTGTTCTCAAATATGATTACTTATGTCTTTGAGCATTTAGTACAGGATATAATTACATTTTTTCTGTTAAAATATCCTTCCCCCATTTATAATAATAGAAGTCCCAAAAGTCTTAGTGCTTTAATAGTTTAAAGCTAAGTAAGTTTTAATAGCGTTGTTGTTGTTGTTGTTGTTGTTGTTGTTGAGTTCTTTCAGTAAAGTCCAACTTTTCATGACTTCACTTATGGTTTTCTGGGCAAATATATGGAATGGATTGTTGTTTCCTTCTCCAGCTCATTTTACAGATAAGGAAACCGAGGCAAACAGGGTTATTAAGTGACTCGTCTGAAGTGGTCACACAGCTGAGCCTTGATTTGCACTCAAATCTTCCTGACTCCAGTGCCACAGTTGAGCTATTTAACAATTTAAAGCTGCATTAAAGCTTTTGGGATCCTCCTCAATAAAGGCAAATAGTTGGCACAGTGGATAGAGGACTGATTTTGGAAACAAGAAGGTCTGAGCTCAAATCCTGCTTCAGAAAATTTCTAGCTTTGTGACCTGGGCAAGTCACTTATTCACTCTCAAGACTTGTTTTCCTCCTCTGTAAAATGGGAATAATAATATCATCTACCTCTCAGGATTGTTACGAGGATCAAAGGTGACAATATTTAGAAAGCTCTTAGCACAGTACCTAGCACATAGTAAGTGCTATATAAATGTTAGATATTATTAGCTAATATACGTGAAGCTTTGTATTGACTTTAGAGTGTTATATAAATGCTAGCTATCCTAGAGTGTTATATAAATGTTATTATCTGAAATAATGCTATTAATTTTTGTCTATTCACTATTGGACAAAATATCAGTTAAAGAAAGATAACTCTAGAGGACCCTTTAAGTTCTTTATTCACTAAATTTCCACCCTTTTCTCATTGACTTAATCTTGAATTTTTATTACCCCTGATCTATTTCTTATAGTAGGAAACATTCCAGGGCATATGCTGTTTTTATTCAAGTTTGATGTAAAGCACCTAAGTAATATTTTAGCCTACTGATAGCAATAACTACATTGTTACTAGATTTAAATGTCCTGGTACAGAATAACTCATCTTTGCCTATGCCCAGCTGTGTCTCTAGTAGTATACTGTGGAGGAGTTATTCTATATACAGCCTATTGATTCATGGGAGACTAGACTGAAGGAGTTCTTTGGGCATTAACCTCCTTGTTCATTTTTCTAATCAACAATGCTTACTGAGTTCAATTCAGATACTGAATACAATTCAGACATTTATTAGGCTTTCATAATGCCAAAGGGACCATATTGAGTTTTGGAGACACTATTCCAAGTATTGTAGCAGCCACCTTCCAATCATCTTTCTAGTACTCTGACAAATCTAGACCATGCAGTAGATAAGAGTATGGAGCCTGAGATCAGATAGACCTGAATTCAAATCCCCAGCCTCAGACATTTGATCCCGGGCAAGCCATCTGTAAATGGGGACAATAATAAAATCTATCTCCTAGGATTGTTGTGAGGATCAAACGAGATAATATTTGTAGTAGGCACTCTATTGATGTGTATTGCCTTCCTCTTCCTTTTTCCCTTTCCTTCCCTATTGTATTTTGTTTGTATAACTAGTGATACAGCAGACAGAGTTTTGGGGCCTGAGTCAGGAAGACCAGAAAATCACTTAAACTGTTTTCTCCAGTATCCTGATCCACAAGATGGTGATAATAATAGCCCCTACTTCCCAGGGATGTCGTACGGATTAAATAAGATAATAAGGATAAAGCACTTAGCACAGTTTCTGGCATATAATAAGTGCTATATAAATCTTAGCTATTATCATTATTATTGTTAAATTAATGAAAGAAGAATCTACCTTCTTTAAAGACCTCTACTCCTAAGCTCCTTTAATGATTACTTTCATTGCTTAATAATTTTATTAGGAAATCCCTTTTTTTGCACTGACATGTAACTTAAGTTAATATGTTGTTCTAATTTCTTGGTTAGTTATGTTAGACACAGGAACAAGGCTTTGATCTGTCATTTCATAGATATAAAAAATTCCTGGCTTTTTGCCGATTCAGGCTGACACATTCTCTGCTACATAGTTCCACAGAATTGCTTAAATTACTGAGAGTTTTACTTACTTTGCTCAGGGTCAAACAGATATTCGAACATGAATTGACATTTTTCTGATTCCAAAGCCTGCTCTTTACCAGCTATCCTCTCTAGGTTTTAGGAATCAGTCATCAATTTTCCTATGCAGGTTATGCTATTACAAGTTCTTTAACTTTTTCTCTTAATTTCTATCCTCCAAATTTAAAAAAAATTGAATTACTTAAAAAAACTCCTACCTACCATCTCAGAATAAGTAATGTGTATTTGTTCCTAGGTGGAAGAGCAGTAAGGGTTAGGCAGTGGGGGTTTAGTGACTTGCTCAGGGTCACACAGCTAAAAAGTATCTGAGGTCAGATTTGAACCCAAGATATCCTGTCTCTAAGTCTGGCTCTCAATCCACTGAGTCACCAAGCTGCCCTCATCCCAAAATTAAATCACTTAAAAAATATATTGATATATTTTATTTTGGTACAATAGATACTTCTAAACAATTATTTTCTGCCCTCTCAAAAGTACATGGCTCACACAAAGAATTAAGCAAAATCACTTTTTTAATTACTTTAAGCCACTCTTTTTTCCCCCTTCTCTGCAACTTCTTAAGTTAGGTAGTCCTAGAGTAACCTTAAATTTTAAACAGATTTTATTAAGTTTTATCAGTGGTACTTTCTGTATGCCCAAAGCATCATGTGCTTAATTTTATATCCGTGTATCTTCTTACTCAGAATAGCCATACTTAATGGATAGCTATGATTTTGATTTTTTTAGTTCCTAAAAATCATTTATAATATCCTTAAAAAAATTTTAATTGCAAATTTAAAATGAAAATCTCGCCCTTCTTCCACTCATTGAACAGGCATGTAATATGATAGCTAATTGACATGAATTCATACAAAACATATTTCCATATTAGCTATGAATAACTATGATTTTTAGATTCCTTTTCTTCACTCACATATGGCAATTTGGTCCCCGGCTTTATCTGTATGTCTTGCCAAATAAATTTGCTTAAATGATTCAGTCCTCATTTCTAATACTTGTGGACTATTTCAACAAATCAAGGCTACTGAAAATACAAATTTTTTTTTTCCCTCCACGATCCTTGTCCCTCCACTTTCTAAAATGGGGTCATTTGTCAACTTAATTCAACATTGCAAGATTGTGTGACTTCCTTGCTGTGATTAATAGAGCAGTAGATTAGTGTGTACTGACAATGAAACACCAATTGGAAAAGAATCACTAGATTTCTAGTATGTTATTAAAATGTAATTTTAAAAAATTACTTCTACTACTACCTTGATAGGCAATGATATAGTAGGAAAAACATTGGAAGTAGGAGACAATTGGGTTTGAATCTTGCCTTGGAAACTTACTGTCTCTTTGACCAAAAACAAACCATCAGCCACTGTGAACCCCAGTTTTCTTTTATATAAAATGTACTTATTTATTTAATAAATAAAATTATTACTCTAGGCAAATAATACCATCTTTAGCACTTATAAATTAGAAACATAAACAATGGAAAATGTTAGATAATGGAAGCATTTTCTTTTTCTTTTTGAACCCTGGATCTCCCGTCTCTGGGCCTGATTCAATCCTCTGAGCTACCCAGCTGCCCCCAGCATTTTCTTTTAAAAGAAAAATGAGCATTATTTAGTCAAGGAGAGAAATAATGCTTTCTAACAAATTGCTGAGATTTTAATTTTAGTTTTTTTTTATTTTTAAACAATTCCCTGGTGGATTGTTTAAAATGTATTAAAGAGAAGGTTAAGAAGAGAATGCTGATTGTTCATAATTAACTTTCCAGCACATCTTTTAGCTAGACAAGGGTTTATCCCAAATGTATCTAAAGATGATCCCATTATTCTGATAAGAACAGTCTTTTCATTGCCCCAAGGAATCTGTTGTTCCCTGGGACTTTTCTCTCCTATTAGCATCCTATCCCACCCCTTAAAGTCCAACTCAAAATCTATATCTTCTCTATTCTAAGTTTTGTCAAGCTTCCTTTTCTCAGAATTTCTAAAGGATTAAGATACCCTAATAAGCAATTTAGTTGTTTTAAATTTTCCTCATTATTTCACAATTGTTTATCTTGTCTCCCCAGTTAGATACAAGCTCCGTGAAGGCAGGTACTACATTTCATAATCCTCTTCTATCTTTTTTCTAATGTTAGAAGGGAATTTCCTTAAGGAAATGGATTATTTTGTATTTGTCTTTGTATATGCCCTTTAGTTAGCACAGAACCTGTAACATAACAATAAATTAATAAACAACTAAATAAATGTTTGTTGATTGATTGCATCTCACATGATAAGTTTGGCCAGCTGTTGTTCAGTGGTGTCTGATTCTTCCAGATCCTGTGGACCATATTTTCCATTTAGTTTTCTTGGCAAAGATACTAGAGTGTTTGCCATTCCCTTCTCCAGAGCATTAAGTCAAACAGAGGTTAAATGACTTGTGTAGAGTCACACAGATAGCAAGTGTCTGAGGCTGGAATTGGACTCAAGTCTTCCTACTCTGGGACTAGTGCTCTGTCCATTGAGCCACCTAGCTGCATCCTAGGCAAATTGGGGTTAAAATAACTTGGCCAGAATTCACATAGCTAGTAATATATGAGTTAGGATTTGAACTTAGGTCTTCCTGACTCCAGGCCTTTTGCTCTGTCTATTGCTAGCTGCCTCTAACTTCACATTATAGGCTTTCAACAAATATTTGCTAAATATTAAATTATTTATTAAAGTTTTGGGGACTGATGGTTCTAGTGGATATAACATTGGGTAGAATTTAAAAAGTCTATTTTAATTTTAGGATCTATTGAAATATGTCATGATTATGGTGGGAAGGAATAGTCTTATTGTGTCTTACTCAAAGGCACTTTATATCACATTTTCTTCAAATGTTGAAACCTAAAAATTCTCATTTTTGTAAACAAATGTTTTAAATGATGACAATTGATTAAAAATTAAAAAGTCAATCAATAGAACATATTGAGTGTAGAAAGAAGCTTCACAAGGCAAGACCTATATCAGAAGATTTGAGATCTAGTCTCAGTTTCGCCCAAAGCTTTAACAAGTAGCAACTGAATATTTAACAGATGTTTATTGAATGCCCCCTCTGCAAAGTTAGAAGCAGCCAAAAGGCTCAGTGGATAGAGTCCTGGGATTGAGTTCAAATTTGAGCCAAGTTTTATAACAAATCACTTCATCTCTTGGGATTCAGTAATCTCATTTATAAGATGACAGGATTGCCCCAGATGTTCTCTAAGGTCCCTTCCTCCACTAGCATTCCTTACTTTTGTTGTTTCAAAGATCCATATCATAAAATCTCTTTCTAGTGTATGCACCTATACTTTTCTGAATGTTATATACAATAGGTAAAAACATAGGGCCTGTGGTCCCTGGGGTCTTTTACTAATATCACTGTAACTAGATTTTAACTTCTTTGGTTGAAATGATCCCAGGACAAGGAAACACTGATCATATTCCTTGTCTATGACATTTTTATCACCCTAATTATTCTAACAAACACCTTTAAAATTGAAAAAAATTTACATTAAATTTTTTTAATTTGTAAAAATGTAACTATCTTATTAACTTAATGTTGAACAGAAGCATTTCAATATTTAAAAGACAAATAGTGTTTCTGGTTTTGCTGGTATACAATAATATCAGGAAAATTATAATATTGAAAAGGTAAGTCTTTGCTACAATCAAAAGCTTGGGATCAGCAAAAATGTCTTGCAGGTTCTGGAAAGCAACAAAGCCTTCTATCCTTTCAATTCTAAAGGTAAACTTGTTGGTCTATATTGTCTGTCTCAGATATACATACTGTTAGAAAAGCACCAAAAGATTTCCATTCAGATCATATAAAAATCTTGGCAATAGAGAGGTTCTTCATCCATTTGGTCTTTCCTGTGTGGATTGGTAGGTCAATTCCTTTTAATGATTATGCTTGGCATGAACTATGGATGAAGAGGGGTTGTGCATCTTAAAAGGGTAATTTTGTTTTCGCTTCTCCTTATGCTTGAGAAGCAAGAAAGGAGCAAAGGTGGAATTCCTTCATGCTAGAAGGTTTGCATTAAGTACTGGCATGGCTGCAGAGCAATTCAGTGAGTGCTGGAGGCTGCTATCACAATCAGGAGACTAGTCCATGGACATCACCTGTACTAAAAAGAGAGGCACCATGGCTGCTTGATTCTAATGAGACCAATAACGATAACATTTTCCTCTTTTCCTGATCTCCAAGTGAGGGAATTCATGTACCAAAGCTTGCCTATTCTATAAAGTTACATTTATACCTTAAGTTTTAATTCATTCCTATGCCAGGTGGATAATAGAGTGATCCTACCTTTTTCTGGTTATATGCTTCAAGGAACATCTGATTAGTTTAAGATTGGGAAAGGAATAGAACAAGGCTGTATACGGGCACCTTATTTAACTTATATGTAAAGTAAATCATGTGAAATGCCAGACTGGATGAATCAAAAGTCATAATAAAGGTTTCCTGGAGGAATATCAACAATCTCAGATAAATAGACAATACCACTCTGATGGCAAAGTGAAGAAGAATTAAGAATTCTTTGTGATGATGGTAAAAGAGTAGAGTGTAAGAGTTAGCTTGAACTTTAACATTAAAAAAAAAAAGAAAAGAAAACCTAAGGTCTTGCACAATGGTCCCTTCACTTCCTGGCAAGCAGAGGGAGAATAAATGGAAGCAGTGTCAGATTTTATAGTCTTGGGCTCAGAGATCATTGCAGACAGGGACTACAGCCATGAAATTAAAAATTGATTGTCGAAAGGAAAGCTTTGACAAATCTGGACAGCATACTAAAAGCAGAGACATCACCCTGTCAACAAAAGTCTGTATAGTCAAAGGTGTGGTTTTTCCAGTAGTAATGAGAGTAGGACTATAAAGAAAGCTGAGTACCACAAATTGACACTTTTGTATTGTGGAACATTTCAGAGTTTCTTGGACTGCAAGAGATCAGACTATTCACTGAAAAGTCAAATACCAATGCCGAAGCTTAAATACTTTTGAACACATAGACCATGATGCTGGGAAGACTGAAGGCAATAGGAGAGTGGAACTTCAGGGGATGAGACGGAAAAATAGTATCATGGAGACAAATGAATATGAACTTGGACAGATTTTGAGAAATAGTGGAGTATAGAAGGACCTGGTGTGCTATTGTCCATGCAAGACAACAACCAAAGAAAGTAGGTCCTGTTAGAAGATGAAAGGGTGTGGTTAGAGGGGAGAGAGGGAGAAGGCACCCATTTTCCAAAGATGGGAGCCAGCTAATACTGAATGATGAACTTCCTCTTCACCTTCAATAAAGCTTTCAAATCTTCATAAATATTTATCTATATTTGTTCCCTCTGTCTCTTCTCTCCTCCCTTTCTTTCATCACTATTCATTAAATCAGACCCTATCTCCTTTTCCACTGCCACAATAACTGAAGTTCTTTGTAACAAAGAAAAACAGTTGAGTAAAACAAATCAACACATTGGTGATGTCTTAAAAATTCCATAGTCTTCAAGACTTATCCCCAGGGAGAATCTTAAAAAAAATCAATGGATGCAGCACTCTGGATAGGGAAATAGTGGGGTTCCTAATTGAAGACATGGAAACTTATTTAGCTTCCACTGGATCATATGTGTATCTGTTGGTTTACCTTAAACCAGTGATGTGCAAACTACAGCCTGCAGGCCAAATGTGGCCCCCTGAAATGTTCTATCCCACCAGGCGACATTATTCCTAATCTGATGAATACAACGAGTAGGATATAATACAATGAAACTTCAAAAGAGTTGTCTTAGAAACAGACTGACAGATGAGCATTTTCTTTCCTTTGGCCTCCTCTTTAAAAAGTTTGTCCATCACTGCCTTAAAAAATAGTGGGAATCTCAAAGTGGGCCAAGTCACAATCAGAGACCCAGTTATTCAGATAAGGATTCAGATAAGCATTATGATCATGAAAATTCATCTTGGTACTATGGAAGGAACATTGGATTTGGAATCAGAGGACCTGAACTCATATCTCATCTCTGCTACTTACTACTTCTATAGCTTTGAACCTAAAATGGATTAATAGATAGATAATAGATCTATAAATAGATAATCTATAAGAAACCTTCTAGCTCTATAACCATGATTCAGATTCAATGGGTTTAATGCCCTTATGTCCACCATGGTTCATTCCATGCATGAGAAAGTATAGTATAATGGGAAAGAATTGTACTTGGATTTAGGAAAGAGCTAGACTCAAATATTAAATTTTAACTTCATTAGTTTTATGACTGGGTACCTCATGTCACTTCACTAGCCTCTCTCATCTACAAAATGGGGATAATGATTCTTATAATACCTTTGTAATGAGCAGAGTACTTTACAGAGTTGAAAGTACTATATAAATATGGGTTAGATTTCAATTGCCCTTTATAGTTTGTAATATGAATTTTATTGCTCTCAAATTCATTCTGTTTTAGGATGAACTAAGGTGTAATATGAACAGTTAAATTATAGGGATATAGTCTCATTATTCAGCTCACAATATAATAAATTTTAGAGTTATTAGAGACCATAAATATCACCAAGTCTACAGTCCTTGATTTTATAGAAAAGGAAATTGAAGCTAAGAGTGAAAAAGTGATTTGCTCAGAGCCAGAGAACTAGTGAATCACAGAAACAGGATTTGAATTCAGGTCTGACTCAAGTCTGATGACCTTTTTACTATGCCATTCGCTGATCACTTAATTATAAGAGTTAACTTTTGGTCACTTATAGCTCATTTAACATTTAAACAATTAAACTGGTCTTCTGAATCTATTTATTTGAATAACCTCTTTTTGATAGCTTTTTTAAATAAATATTTTCTTTATTTAACATCTCATGTAACTTATCTCTCCAAAGATAACGTTAGCTTTATAACGGTACAGACGATGTACACTCATTTGTATCCCATACTGAGTGGAGCGTCCAGTTTGTTCTTAAAACTTACTGAACTGAATGTATAGCTGGACAGACAAGTGTCTCCAAGATGGTCAAGGTTGGTGATTTCAGATTTTGGCCACTGTAGATTCAGCACAAAGACTATTTAATATATACTCTTTCTATTTTTTTTCATGCAATTGATGATCTCATATACCTAAGGGAAAGGGTGGGTATTCAAAATACTTGGTGCTTCAGAAAGGAAATGTTCCCAGGGTGGGTGTGAGGGATTAACTCTTATTCTTATCAAAGCTCCTGGCTTCTCTCTGAATTGTGGTGAGTGGTAGTGAAGGAACCAGGGAAATGAATAACTAAGCACGCACAGGCGCGCATGCACACACACACACACACACACACACACACACACACACACACACACTGCTCTTTGTTGGTATGCTACTTGATGAAAGCTTCATATTTTCTGCTGATCTCAGCACTGGTAGTCCTCTCGCATCACAACAGCTGGCTTTGTGGCCGACCATAATGCTCCAACAGCTGAGCTGAAGAATGATTACTTCATTTTTGGCCCCAGAAAATGAATATGTAAGAGACAGCTCAAAAAATCTGTATCACTCCTCTCCCTTCCAAGATCATGAACTAACTCTTCAGTCTTCATTTTATTTTGGGAGCCCATTTAATCTTTAGTCTACCATTATCTGACTGGGTAACATACATCCAAACCTCTTGGCAGGCTGGGGAACATGCATTATTACCAATTTCATGAATCCTATCTTCTAATAAGTTCCTCTACAAGAAGGGCAAAAAGCTAAGGAAAGTTACGATATCCCATTAGTATAATAATGAAATGAGGGCTGAGCTTTTACTTGGCAATGATTTTTTATTTCTTGGCAGCAAGACTACCCTTCACCCTCCTTCTCCCCTTCCCCCTCCCCAGCCAATTTTAAGGACTTCGAATATTTTTCTGCATGGCCCTTGAAAAATGCTTATCCAGGCCCAGAGATGGGAGGTCCTGGGTTCATTCTGACCTCAGATTCTTCTTAGCTAAGTGACCCTGGACAAGTCACTTAACCCCCATTGCCTAGCCCTTCCCACTCTTCTGCCTTGGAACCAATACATAATATTGATCCAAAATGGAAGGTAAGCATTTTTAAAAAAGCATTTAAAGTTTATTGCTTAAGTAACTACTTTTCTGCTCTACGGAAGAAATAACTTGGGGATGACTTTTCTCTTTCCACTTAGTTCACTAAAATGTTTAGATTACACAGTTAAGAGAGTAACACTTTCTCCAATTGGGTGTCTGAAGGAAGAGTGCTGCTGTGGGCCCATGGCATCCCATTTAATACTTTTACTTCTTCTTGAGCCTGAAACATGATTTTCCCCTGGACTTATCACCTCCCTTGTTTACCACCTTCTATAATGCTGACCCATTATCTCATGCCTCTCCCAATTTTCAATTACTTGGTCAAAAGTTAGCACACATTTTGCTCCTTCCATACTTAAAGTTTTATCTTAAACTTTGACTTAAAGTTTAACTTTCTTCTCTTTAAGGTTTGCACAATTCTTTCACTCTGTCCAAATTCTTACATTTTTCAGTTTACCCGTCTTTATGATAGGCTACCATCTTTCTTCCTTTCTTCACTTTTTTCTTTCCTTCCTTCCTTTCTCCTTTCTTTCCTTCCTTCCTTCCTCCTTCCTTCCTTCTTAAAAACCCCTTATCTTTCATCTTAGAATTCTATGTATTGGTTCCAAGGCACAAGAGTGGTAAGGGCTAGGTAATTGGGGTTAAGTGACTTGTCCAGGGTTACAGAGCTAGGAAGTGTCTGAGGCCAAATCTGAATCCAGGACTTCCTATCTCTAGGTCTGGCTCTCAAACCACTGAACCACCCAGCTGCCCCTACAGTCTTTCTTAAGTTATTCTGGTACCATTTCTACCCTTTTATCTTTGGTGATTTAACTATTCACAGTGATGATAACATAAATCATTCTAGACTCCAAGTGAATCAATTTTCTCAATTCATGACCCACTTTGCATCTATCATTCACAAGGATAGTTGCCATGGATGTCAAAAGAACCAAAATCAACTCTTGAAACTTTCTTCTTTTACTACAATTTCTTGACCTTTCAATCCTCTCATCACATTACTCCTTCTATGACTGTCTTCTGGCTCTTATTATAAAACCATTCCTCAAGTCCTTCACATTGTTCTCCCAGTTCACCATCTTATACTGATGGGAATTTATTCTTTTCAGTTTTTTTCCTTTAAATCATTATCTTCTGTCTTAGTATCAATTCTAAGAAGAGAGGCAAATGTTAGGTAACCTTGAGAGGTTAACAGTCTTGCCCAGGGTCACACGGCTAGGAAGTGTTTGAGGTCAGATTTGAACCTGGGTCTTCCTAACTCCAGGCCTGGTACTCTACCCGTTGTGCTATCTAGCTGCCCCTCTTCCCTTCAGCCTTTAAAAAAAACCCTTATCTTCCATCTTAGACTCAATACTGTATACTGCTTCCAAGGCAGAACAGTTAGGGCTGTTAGCAGTTAGCAGCTAGGGAAATGGGGGTTAAGTGACTCACCCAGGGTCATAAAGCTAGAAACTTTCCATGGCCAGATTTGATCCTAGGACCTCCCATCTTTAGACATGGCTTTCAATCCACTGAACCACCTGGTTGCCCACTATTCTCTTCACACTATTCCTTAAAAGTCAGGCTTTTCAAAAAGATATTGTCATCCACATATGAATCTTTTACCTACTTTGTTCTTTCATTTTTCCTGATTTACTAATTCTAAATCCTGTGACACCTCCACTTAATGCCTTTTTGGTGTGGCATGGTAGAATACTAGGTTTGGAGTTAGAGAAGCTGGGTTTGAATCCTGGCTTTGCAATTTACCATCTGAGTGATTCTGGGCAAATTATTTAATCTCTGGTTTGCCTTAGTTTCCTCATCTACCAAATGGGATAGGATTGACTTTTTCAGTCATTCCATTGTTTCCAACTCTTCATGACCCTATGAACCGCATAGGTTTTTGTTTTTTTTTTGACAAAGATACTAGAATAATTTGCCATTTCCTTCTCCAGTGGATTAAACAGAGATTAAGTGACTTGCCCAGGGTTACCAACTAGTAAGTTTAGAGGACTGAATTTGAACTCAGGCCTTCCTGACTCAGCACTCTATTCACTTCAAATATAGCCTTGTAGACCCAGCCCTCTATCCACTAAGCCATATAACTACCTCACAGGATCACTTAGATAGCCTTTAAGATCTCTCTTAAATCTGCATTGATCATCTGTAGGTTATTGGTGAACATAGTCACAAAAATTATTGGTTAGATCCATTATAAATGTATGCCATGTTGCTTTAATTGGGGTTCCAACAACAATGAAACAATACCATTATTTTTCTGTAACTGACTCCCTTTCATGTGCCCCATATAAATTATTCCCAGTTTTCTCCTCTTTCTTTAAGTCTCCAACCCCAACTCTTCCCAATTCTTCTTCTTTCTCAGAGGATAACTTTACTGAAATAAGATTGAAATGAGCCCTCAGACGTTTGCTGAAATGTCTTCCTCCACACATTAAATCCTATTTATGCTTTTCCCCACCTTTTTTCTTTTTTCCTTCACTCTCAAAGGATGAGGTGGCTGTCCTTCCAGCCAAAGCTAACTCTTCTTCTTTCAGCCTCTGACCCCTTCTTCTGCCATTTCCCCATGTTATTTGCTTTATTGATCATTTCCTCCCTCTCATCTGGATCTTTTCCATTTGTTAAATTATTTTCTTGCATTCGCTTGGCCCTTCCTATGTTAATTTTGCAAATGTAAATCATTTCTTTGAAAATATACCAATTCCCAGAATTCTACAGGGCAGGAACATTTTTTGTGGGGGGAGTCTACTCTGGATTTCATATTCTAAGATGCTCTGGGATCAGAGAAATTCCTCTCCCTATACCACAAAGATATAGATACTCTCGGGGGCAGCTGGGTAGCTCAGTGGATTGAGAGCCAGGCCTAGAGACGGGAGGTCCTAGGTTCAAATCTGGCCTCAGACACTTCCCAGCTGTGTGACCCTGGGCAAGTCACTTGACCCCCATTGCCTACCCTTACCACTCTTCTGCCTTGGAGCCAATACACAGTATTGACTCCAAGACAGAAGGTAAGGGTTTAAAAAAAAAAAGATATAGATACTCTTGTTGAGAGGAAGGATTAAAGTTAAAGAAAATTCATTAGGAAGGAGAAAAAGAATAGAGGTAGAGATAGGAGTGGTACTTCCACCAATGTTATCAATAAGAATAGATCATTATGTAAATTTATAAAGAATTGTTCTAAAAAAGAAAAAAAAAGAATTGTTCTATTTCAGATTTATTTGTTGCTTTTCCAGTTTCACATACAAGTGTTTCCAGGACATTTTGTATTAAATAAGAGAAAACTTAGGTGGGAGATGATAGCTGTCTTACAGTATTTGAAGAGTTATAATTTGGAAGAGGGATGAGACTTGCTCTTCTTGGTCCCAGAGGACACAATTAATAGTAGTTGTGTAAGTCACAGAAAGGCAGATTTAGGCTTAGGCTAATGAAAATTTTTCTAACAACTAAAGCAATACATAAAAGAATGAGCTCCCTCTGGAGATAGTCAGTGACCTTCACAAGAACTCTCTCTTTAAAAGAAAAATGTTTTATTAAAAACTAATCATCGGACATCAAAGCAACAATGATTACTTAGTAACTGTGGATTTAAATTAATTTCAACTACAAATATCAAAAATTTTCGGCCACTTTTTTAGAGCTCCCATTAGGACCATTTGTTCATTCTCATTCATTTTTACTTATATGTAGTCATATTTATAGAGTTAGGCGGGCAGTGGATAGAGTAGTGGGCCAAGAGTCAGGATGACATCTTTGTGAGTTCGAATCTGGCCACAGACACTTGCTAACTATGTGACCCTAGGCAAGTTACTTTGTTTGCCTCAGTTTCTTCATTTATAAAATGAGCCTGAGAAGGAAATGGCAAAGGACTCCATTAGTTTTGTCAAGAAAGTCCCAAATGAAGTCATGAAGAAAAGGACATAAAAACAATATGGGAGAGATTAGGTTTAGATCAACATCTCACACCCTACACCAAGATAAATTCAGAATGGGTTAAAGACTTGAATATAAAGAGGGAAACTATAAATAAGTTAAGTGAACACAAATAGTATACTTGTTAGATCTCTGGGAAAGGAAAGATTTTAAAACCAAGCAGGAGTTAGAGAAAATTACAAAATGTAAAATAAATGATTTTGATTATATCAAACTAAAAAGCTTTTGTACAAACCAAAACAATGTAGCCAAGATCAGAAGGGAAACAACAAATTGGGAAAAAATCTTTATAACAAAAAACTCTGACAGGGGTCTAATTACTCAAATATACAAGGAGTTAAATCAATTGTATAAAAAATCAAGCCATTCCCCAATTGATAAATGGGCAAGAGACATGAATAGGCAATTTTCAGATAAAGAAATCAAAAGTATCAATAAGCACATGAGAAAGTGCTCTAAGTCTCTAATAATTAGAGAAATGCAAATCAAAACAACTCCGAGGTATCACCTCACACCTAGCAGATTGGCTAAAATGAAAGAAGGGGAGAGTAATGAATGTTGGAGGGGATGTGGCAAAACCGGGGCATTAATGCATTGCTTGTGGAGTTGTGAACGGATCCAGCCATTCTGGATGGTAATTTGGAACTATGCTCAAAGGGCTATAAAAGATTGCCTACCCTTTGATCCAGCCATACCATTGTTGAATTTGTACCCAAAGAGATCATAGACAAACAGACTTGCACGAAAATATTTATAGCTGCGCTTTTTGTGGTGGCAAAAAACTGGAAAAGGAGGGTATGTCCTTCAATTGGGGAATGGCTGAACAAATTGTGGTATATGCTGGTGATGGAATACAATTGCGCTCAAAGGAATAATAAACTAGAGGAATTCCATGTGAACTGGAAAGACCTCCAGGAATTGATGCCGAGCGAAAGGAGCAGAGCCAGAAGAACACTGTACACAGAGACTGATATACTGTGGTAAAATCAAATATAATGGACTTCTATACTAGCAGCAATGCAATGACCCAGGACAATTCTGAGGGGCTTATGGTAAAGAATGCTACCCACATTCAGAGGAAGAACTATAGGAGTGGAAACACAGAAGAAAAGCAACTGCTTGAACACATGGGTTGATGCAGACATGATTGGGGATGTAGACTCTAAACGACCACACCAATGCGACTATCAACAATTTGGAAATAGGTCTTGATCAATGACACATGTTAAAACCAGTGGAAATGCATATCGGCCATGGGAGGTGGTGAGGTTGGGGGGTGAAGGGGAAAGTAAGAGCATAAATCATGTAACCATGTTAACTTTTCTAAAAAATAAATATTAATAACTGTTAAAAAAAAGAAAAGGACATAACTGAAAATGACTGAACAATAAGAAGTCATAGTGTATACTGCATCCTTCTGGTTCTGCCTTCTTTTGCCTTGAATCGTTTCATATACATCTTTTGACCAATTGCCTATCACTGAAGCTCCGAAGGGGAAAAGCTAAGTCACCACTTGTTGAAAGTGTTATCAGGGGAGTTCCTGTCAGGTTCTGTTCAGATGAGATAGCTTCTAACATCTGCAATTATGCAATTAACTCTCTTATCAGCTTCTTTCTTCAATTGTTCTGTGAGGTGACACTGCTCATAATCAGATATTTTCTTTCTTTCTTTTATGTTTTATATAACTTAAGTTCTAAGTCAGGGGTTCCTAATTGGTGGCCCATGAATTTTAATATTTCAATATAACTTATTTCCTGTATATGCAATTCTATGTAAGTACTACCTATGCAATTCCGTATTAAAGTTGTTGTTTAATTGTTTCAGTCATGTCCATTTCTCCATGACCCCATTTGGGGTTTTCTGGGCAAAAGTACTGGAGTGATTTGCCATTTCCTTCTCCAGTTCATTTTACAGATGAGGAAACTGAGGCAGGCAGGATTAAATGACTTGTCTAATGTCTTTTGGCTATTAAGAATCTGAATCTGGATTTGAACTCAGGCCTTCCTGATTCCAGGCCCAGTGCTCTATCCACTTCATATCCTTTATTTTATGATTTTAAACATTTTACTCTAAGGAGATCTACAGGCCTTGCCCTACTGCCAAAAGGACCCAGAGGGGGAAAAAATGTTAAGAGGTCCTGCCCTAAATCCATGTTGCCTTTTTGCCATCATGTTTCTCATCCTACTAAGAAGATGAAGTATTCTCTGGCTGAAGTGATTTCTAGGCTCTTTCAGGCTCCTTGTTCTGGCTAGTTTCTGCTAGTTAGACTCCTCTAAGAAATGAAGATAGCGACAGTAACCCCTTCTGTTCACTTCTCTGGTTTGAGAGCTGATCCCTTAATAGGCTGTGATGGATCTGCTATAAATGCAAACAATTTCTTTTGATCTTTATCCATACTCCTAATCTGGGATTCACTTGTACCTAACCCTCCTCCATCCTGCCAACGATTTTCCCATGCACAGATGACCCTATTTTATGACTACTATGTTGGTAACCAGTTGCTTCCTATTCAGATCAAGCCAATTAATTTTTTCTTTTCTGATGTTTAAAGTTCATTCTGCTTCAGGGTCTTTTCATTCTCTTCTTGAAGAAGTTATTGATGATGAATAGACCTGATATTTCCAAATAACCTAAAAACCTTTGGCTTTTTAAGTTTCTTTTTCATGAGTTGTTTCTCATGATGGTTTTCTCTATACTTAGCTAAATTAATCCTCAGATATAGTTTCTAAGAACATAGAGTCGGGGGCAGCTGGGTAGCTTAGTGAATTGAGAATCAGGTCTAGAGATGGGAGATTCAAATCTGGCCTCAGACATTTTTTAGCTGTGTGGCTTTGGGCAAATTACTTGACCCCCATTGCCTAGCCCTTATCACCTTCTGCCTTAGAACCCATACACAGTGTTGATTCTAAGATGGAAGGTAAGGGTTAAAAAAAAAAGAACATAGGGTCACTTTACTGTCATGATGAGGCATCAGGTTAGGTCTTTTATTAACTTCTTCAAGCTGTTGGTAAAAACACAGCTTGCTCCATATGACCTGTGGATTGGGTTCTATATCACCAATTACTATAAGGGAGAGATAGGTTCTAAAGAGTAATAGGAGATAAAAATGGCCACAACATATCAGGAGTACCACTTTTACCACAGTTAATGGTATCAGTAGAAATTAAGCAGAGGCAATATAGCCTTCTCTTGCAAACAGTACCTTTGATTTGTTTCCTAATAAATATAAAATGGAAAGTGTTTTCCTTCCCCTATTTCAGTGGGTGTAGACATATAGTCAAAGAAGATGAAAGTTTAATATGTTAACAAAGTATAATACCCTATGGTCCTTTTATTATATATGAACGTTTTTCCTGATAGAATTGTCAGAAGGAGTAACTTCACTAGACAATTAAAAACTAGACATTCCTTTTAAAAGTTAAACTCTAGGGATAACAGAGATCAAGGTAGGGCAAGCCAGAAATCAGAAGTGGAGGAATAGCTAGACTATTAATGATGGAATTACTCTTGGAGGTGGGTGGAGAAGAAAGGGTTTTTCTCTCTTTTCCCTAACCCCTCATCAGCTATGTTGCTTTGAGATAAAGCCACTTCAATCAGTAAAAAACATTGCATCCAGAAGGGAACAGAAATACAAATTATAGAAAGATGTAGATAGAGGCAGGAACTCAAGGAAGTCAGTCACTTCAATAAATTTGACCCTGGAAAAGAAAGGAGGCTCTGGAGAGAAAAAGACTTTGGAGACCCAGATGAACAGTCAACATAGTAGAGACGCCACAGCCAAGAGGAGCTATGTGTGAAGATTCTGTAATGGTGTAAAGGACTTCCAGGACAATAATATTAGGAATTGTGAACTGTCTTTGCCATATGTGTATATTACCTATGTATTTCACTACCATTTTACTCAATGTAAGTCTACTCTTCCCATGGACTCTGAGTCTTTATGGAAAAGTATGCTTCAGGGTTATGAAAAGGAATGTTTTATAACCACATTTTTTACTATGCCATTTAAGTAAATCCATTTGCTGAAAGTTATGCCTACTGGCTAATTGTTAACAGGAAGCACACTGATGGGGGCTCATGAGCTAGAGTGTCAGGTGTACAGCCCCACAGAGTTCTCTCTAGAACCTGAGGTAATAGGTATCTTTTAGGGATCTAATTTGTGAATACAAGATGGGCTAGTACCCCAGAGGGGATTCTATGACAAATATATAACAGAAACAACATATTTGCATATGAAAGTCAAAGATGTATATTTTGAAAGATGCCAAGAAAAGCTAGATTTTTCCTCCATAAATTTTTAAGAGCTTTAAGAATGTAGGAATGTTAGTAGAGTTATATAAATATTAAAACATTAAAGACTGGAAAAAAAGCTGACCAAGAAATATGCTTAGATTCTTATTCAAAGAAGCATTCTAGTAGAAAATGTATGAAGTTAAAAGTCAACTATTTTTTAAGTCTACAAAATTTCATTTTTCTTTTTAAAAATGCTATCCAAAAGCCAATCAAATATCACCACTCTAAATTTTTTTCTTTTCATATGTTTAACTTTAAAAATGTAACAAAAAGACCATAGACAGGAGGTCCTGGGTTCAAATCTGACCTCAGACACTTCCTACCTTTATGACCCTGGGCCAAGTCACTTAACACCAATTGCCTAGCCCTTACCACTCTTCTGCCTTGGAACCAAAAAACAGTATTGATTCTAAGATGGAAGATAAGGGCTTTTAAAAAAATGTGATAAAAAGCCACAAAACCTATGATAACAAGTCTCTAGGAAGAGTAAAAAGTCTTTGACCTTCTTGTATCTCATTAATTTCAATAAGCATTAATCAAGCATCTACTAGTGATCTATAAAAAGCCAATAGTCCTTGTCCTCAAGGAGCTGACATTTTACTGGGAAGATAGTGTCTGCATAGATAAGAAATACAGTAACTATTTGTTAGGTTCCTAGTATGCAGTCAGTTATTTTACTAAGCACTGTAGTCCCAAAGAAAGGCAAAACACAGTCCTTGCCCTCAAGTAGCTTATAGTCTAATGGGGAAAAAAGGGTATGTAAACAACCGTGTACAAACCAGATATATATAATTTCTGAGAAAGGCTTTTACACAAGGAAATTCAAGGACATAAATCAATCTTTCACTCCAGACAACTTAGTAGGTCTAATTGATATAGTCATCTGGGGAAATGGTGACCTGAAACACCTTAGTTGGGAGTAAGCTTAGGACTGAAAGAACTGGGGGATATTGTTCAGTAACCAATGAAATTCTGTCCCATACTACTGAATGGTTATCTAGAAAATTCTACAGACACTTATTAACTGACAAGTCACTGATGACTCAAAAACAAAGTCACTGCTCTCAAAGAGCTTATACTTAGCTGGGCTTCAGAACAGGAGTTCTGAAGTTTTCGGGTACAGCTCCAGTTTGTTCCACTGTCTCACTACTATCTCAAGATTGGTATGGGGAAAGTGAAGCCTTTGGGTAGGTAAGAAAGGCAGAGAAATGGCTACTAGATGTAAGCTAGAGACCTCAGTTTCCCAGGACACATTCATTTCCATGTTTCTGATTTGAGTCTAAGTCAAGTGGCCCAGTGGAATAGATAGGGCTTCCTCTACTTTGATAGATCTGGTCAGGACTCAGAAGAGTAGATAAGAGACCCTTCCAGTGGTTCTAACCACAACAATAGGCTCACTTTCCAAGTTCCTTGGGAGAAGGAATTGTAATTATCCAAGATGAAGTTGGAGGATGGAAACAATTGACCAATGTCCCTCATGTCCTGAGGAAAGGGTGATAGGTTTCAAACTGGATGTGACTTTAGAAGGTCATCTAGCCCAAGCTTCTTATTTTACAGATGAGGAAAATGAGGCCCAAAGAAATAAGATGACTTGCTCGAGAACACAAAGGTATTGTGTGGCAGGGCTGTGACTTGAGCCCATGTCCTCTGACTCCAAATTCAGTGTTTTTTTTTCAGCCTTGCACATGCAGATAAAGAAGAGAAACTTCAGTGGATTATACCTTTAACTGGACTAGATGGCCTCAAGAGACAGATATCATTCTATGATTCTGCGATTCTAAATCAGACCTCCACATCAGGTCGACCCATCTTGACGATAAAAGAATAGAGAGAAAATAATGGGGGGGGGCCTATAAGAACTCCTTAATCCTATGAGAAAAAAAAATCAACAGAAAAGATCATCAGATCATTTTCCTATACAGAACCAGCAGGCCCCACCTAAAGAAGTGAACAGTCAGAATGCTTTTCAGTAGTAGAGGAACTTGTGGTTTAGGCTAGGCAGTGCCTCTCCTCCCTGAGACATGAACAGAAGCCATGTTCCTCTTCCCCAACTCATAATATCATTCAATGAGGAAAGATTCCTTCCCCACCTCTCTTTCCTTCAAGGGAGGCTGGCTTGGGGGGAGACGGATTGTATTTCTATGGTGTTACCTAGAAACATCAGGAAATGGGAATGTTACTGGTATGTGGCATTATAAGCTATAATGAATGAAATTCTCTGGATGCTGTATTTTTAGTTTTAAAATATCACTATGTTAATCTGGCAATCAAGAAAATCTAACTAGCCAGTGGACTATCTCACAGTCCAAAGTGATATTCCAGAACTTTAGCCAGAGAGAGAGAAAACAGGCTAAGCATACACAAGTATATATATATATATCCCTCCTGACATCATCACTCAAGTCCTCTCTGATTGGAGAACAGTCACACAGGGACTCAACTCTTCCCCAATCAATTCATCACAGAAAGAGGCTGGTCTCAAGAGGACACCAAGAGGTCCTCTTCCTCTCTGCCATGCAGCTGCACATATGCCTCCCCCCAAATTGGCAGCTGTCTAGTGGACTTCATTACCTAATCAAGTTCTTATTTTCAGATGAATAAGGAGTTGGTCTCTACTCTGTCAGTTTTTATGTCTAGACAAAAGAAGGGAGAATTCAAGACAGTTTCATAGCTAGGGGAGTTATAGTTTTGTAGTTTTAAAAATCAAACTATTTTGGGGGCCAAAGGGAGAACCATTTTTCAAAAATTATCTCAATTCAAAGTTAATTTTTCCCAAAGCCCCTTGAGGGAAGGGTCCTATGCCTGCGTGTGTGTGTGTGTGTGTGTGTGTGTGTGTGTGTGTGTGTGTGTCTTTAGCACCTCACACAAT
The DNA here is from genome assembly GCF_016433145.1 of Gracilinanus agilis. Taxonomy (NCBI): domain Eukaryota; kingdom Metazoa; phylum Chordata; class Mammalia; order Didelphimorphia; family Didelphidae; genus Gracilinanus; species Gracilinanus agilis. Next base: position 505,644,223 of record NC_058132.1, read on the forward strand.
GCCTGATACATAGTTGTTTATCCTTTGTTTTGAAGAGAACTAATGACAATCGTGAGAATAGTGTCTTGACTTGCCATGTATTGGGTTTAACTGAAGCAGAGCTGCACAAAGTCCTCTCTCTCTCTCTCTCTCTCTCTCTCTCTCTCTCTCTGTCTTCCAATATAATCAAAGTCCTGGGACAAGACAAAAGTAATGACAACTAACTACATTCTGGGATGCAGTGGATGACTGGATAACATTAGTGTCTTCAGTGTAAGCCTCTCCTTAAGAATAAACTGTTCATAGCCATTCATCCTGAGGGAGGGGAGGTCTTCATGTGCTTGAGATGGACATCCCCTAACTCACTGGCAGCTTTGATGCTTGCCAGTTACCCTCAACCTCATTTAGCCCATCTACTGAGAGGATTTTATTGTAGTGTGGCCACCACACATGTTACAGCTTCTTGGAGCCACAGGGGAATGTTGGGTGAAAGGTGGACATCAAAGGTGGATGCTCATCATCCCTGAAAGAGGTTTGGCAAGCCCTCACACCAGAAGTGCTATTTCCCCCTGAAAACACCCTGGGTAGATGATAGGTGCTTAATATATGTTTATCGAGTTGAATTGAACTAAATAAGATAATGGATATGAAACCAGTGTGGGGCACGTTAGAGAATAATGGAAAGGTTGGGGGCTATGATATTCCTCTATGTGAAGGGACTAAGTGCAGGAAAGCAGGATGACCAGCGACTGGACAATGGCTCATATTTTGCTTGGGAAAAATCTCCTTCTTCTTTTACGATAGCTTCTTCGTGGGTGGAAATGTGTTTATGAGGATTAATTTCCATTTGAGAATTGGTTTCTCTTTTAACTCCAGGCAGAAGGATACCAACTGAGAACACTGAGGCTGAGATCTGTATATAGATGATGTGAATTCTATTTGTAGATGATGTGAATAATGTCTGACTCAGACTGCCCTTTGGTTCTGTTTGTATCCCCAAAGGAGTATGGGAGTAAGGGCTGGGAGTTTGGGGACTTATCAAAGATCCTCATGGTTTCCTATGTCCCTGGAAAAAAATCTCTATTTTTATTGTATATTATAGCTGTGGGTAAAAATGCAAATGTCAGCTAAAGAAAAATGGAGACAGCAGGGTAGAGGGCTGTTGGGTTGAAAAATTGTTTTGTTTGGGGAAATCCTACCCTCTTGTGGTGCAAGAAGAAAACTACAAAGTATAAAATATAAACTGCTTTATTTTGTTGTACATGACCGAGATGCTTCTGTTTTTTCTAACTGTGATGACTGCATCTGTGTGAATCCAACCTGGCTTCCTTCCTTCCTTTTTCTGCCACAGCATGTTTTTTTTAATAATTTAATTTTAACATTAATTAACATTTTTTTGCATTCCAAATTTTCTCTCCATCTAGCTCTTCCCCCCCCCCCCCAGAAGGCTAGCAATAGGATATCATACATGTGAAATCATGCAAAACCTATTTCTACATTAGCTTCAACCAGGCTTTCACTGAATTACCTTACTGCAAGAGGGTCTGGCTGAGATTCTAGCTAAAATCTGTGGCAATGAGAATGGCAGTTTGGCAGACCAAATGAGATATTTGTAAAGCACTTAGGCCATGCCTGGCAAATAGTAGGTGATAGATAAATGCTAGCTTTTGTTGTTGTTTTTATTTCTTCTTTTTATAACCCCACAGAAACTTAGTAAGTTGATACAGGGGTTGAATTTGAGACCAGATACACTAATGAACTGTAAATAACACAGCATAGGCATACCTCATTTTATTGTGATTTGCTTTATTAGCTTTCACAGATACTGAGTTTTTTACAAGTTGAAAGTATGTGACAATCTTGGATAGAGCAAATCTGTTGGCGATATTTTTCCAACAGCATGTGCTCACATCATGTCTCTGTGTCACATTCTGGTAAATTATTGCAATATTTTGAACTTGTTCATTATTATTATAATATCTGTTATGGTGATCTGAGATCAGTGGTCTTTGATGTTACTTTTGTCATTGTTTTGGGGTGCTATGAATGTTGCCCATGTAAGACAGAAAAGTTAATAGGTAAAAGCTGTGTGTGTTCTGATGCTCCACTGGCCAGACATTTCCTGACTCTCTCTCCTCTCTCCCTTTCCTTGGGCCTCCTTGTCTCCTGAGACACAGCAATATTAAAATTGGGTCATTGAATAATCCTACAATGGCCTCTAAGAGTTCGAGTGAAAAAGAATCAAATAATGCATCAAACTTCAATGTTGTCTTATTTTATTTTATTTATTTATTTAAAACCTTTACCTTCTGTCTTGGGAAGGATACTAAGTATTGGTTCTAAGGAAGAAGAGCAGCAAGGGCTAGGTAATTGGGGTTAAGTGACTTGCCCAGAGTCACACAGCTAGGATATAGTTGAACCCAGGACCTCCCATCTCCAAATTTTATTCTCTACCTACTGAGCCACCTAGCTGTCCCTGTTGCCTTGATTTTTTAATTTTAGTTTTAGTTTTAGTTTTAAGAAATTGTCATAGTTCAGCCTTCAGAAACCACCACATGATAGTTAGTTACTTTCTTTCTTCCTTCCTTCCTTCCAGATCCTGAGACCAAAACTCCTTTCCCCTCCCCCCATTCCCTGCTGAGACTAGACTAATAGCCCCCTCTACCCCTGCACTTGCCATGGGTTGGACTCCCATTAGTCAAGTCTGACTGACACTGACACTCTCACTCTCACACTCACATATTCTCGCGCTCTCTCTCTCTCTCTCTCTCCCTCCCTCTCTCTCTCTCCCCCTCCCTCTCTCTCTCTC